>NW_024581096.1:2282928-2411977 GCF_017639235.1 Corvus kubaryi | reverse complement strand
CTGCCATCGCCCCGCTGCCATCGCCCTGCCCGTCCCGCGCCCCGTTACGGGCATTAATAAAAGGAAACCTCTTCAACACCCATTTCCAGCGGATGGGAGGCGGTGTCTGAAGCCCGCGCGGCCAGCGGCAGCCGGGCCAGCACCGCGCCAGGGTTGAGGGTCCCGGCCCTGCCCGCACAGCGCTTTCAGTTTCATTTGCGGCGGGGAGCAGGGCGGGGGCCGCGGCACCGTGTCCCCGTCTGGCAGGGCTGGAAGGTGCGCACGGGAGCGGGCAGCTGGCGGCCTGCGGAGCGCCCCTGCTCCGGGAAGCCAGCGGTGCCGGGGAGAGGGTCACACGGACGGAGTGGGTTGGAACTCCCACTTGCCCTCTTAACCACCAAGCCAATTTCCGATTGCCGAAAAAAGAGGAAAAACAAATCCTTCCTGAACCTACGTTCTAAGGTTTCAAGCTTCTGCTAACTATATTTCCCAAATGGTGCGGGTGCGGGTTTTCCTCCCCAGCCGGAGGTAGTAGGTGTAATTGCACCTTCTGGTGAATCTATAATATCTGGCTGGACTGTGAAGTAATTGGAGAGACAGGTCCAAGAGCACAGCTACTCCGGGACCTCTCCGAGCGTCGAAAGAGCAGGATCCGCCTGCAAAGTCAAACAGCCAGCAGGACTCTGATGGTCAGCAAGGGCTGGCTTTGTGCCCCGTGAGATGGAGAAATCAGAGCTGTGGCTGTTACTCGTCGTTTCAAATAAACGCTACACAATTACCTTTGAATATGAAGCACTGCTGTAGTTAAATTACATTCTATATAGAAGTACGTGAAATTTCTTTTAACTGCAGTTCTAACAGAACAAGAACAACGTCCTAAATAGCTAGTTACCTTTGTCACCATTCATTCTGAAACAGCACAGTGAACACGTAGTTGAGAGATCCTTTTACCGTCGCCGGGCAAAGTAATGTAACAATAGTTAGGGGAGTAGCAGAATGTATCACTGCATTGAAAACCGGAGCTATAAAATCGATGCTCCTTGGGAATAGGGGCATTCAGAGAGAAACGCTTTATTCTGGAAATGGATCTCCAACCTGCTCCCCCCGGGATAATTGCTCATACCGAGGGCGCCATCCTGCGTCGGCGAGCGGGGGGAGCGCCCGCGGCGTGCAGGGATGCTGGCTGGGGAGACATTTCGCCCTTCTTCCTCTTCATCCTGTACGTGCGTGAACAGTTGCCGCTTTGGTGGGCACGTCTACTTTATTAAAACAGCTATTTCTAAGACTGAGAAGAGCATTTTTTGTTAATATTCCATAGTTCCTGCTCCTGCAGCAAATCATTATATGCGATGTTCGCATGGATAAGCCACCAAGCACGATCTGCTCAGATGCAGCCAGGTGTACCTGAGTCACATCGCCTACCTCCATGGACAGGCACTGTGACAGGTTCTACTCAACCTTTTCTGCAAACTCAGTGGTACCTACAGAGAGCTCGGACAGTCTATCCTATTGAAAGGACAGACTGTGAAGAGACTTTTTTTTTTTTTACACATTTCTGCATCAGAACCAAATAACCTTTTGAATAGACAGACACACACATCACAGCCAATTGCCTCATGGCTATGGTATCCTCGGGGGATTTGGGAGACCTGCCTTCAAATCAGACCCTGCCTGAATCAGACTCAGGAATGTTCACGTTGCTGTCTGATGGCTGAGATGAGGACTATTCTGGTGTTAAGGACTGGACTCTCCTCCTTGGACCTGCTCCACTGTGTATACCTGAATAAATACTCATCAAGCTAAAAAGAAAGACAGCTTATCACTGTCTGGTTAGGGCCCTCACATGGATTCAACTCCTTGCTCTAAACCCAGCAAAGTAAAGCAAAGATATATGGACTTTGCAAAGACCAGCTGCTTGCTCAGACCAACAAATTATTTATTCCCCGTTCCAGACAACTACAGTTTATTACCTAAGCCTACTGGTGTATATATACCAGTCAAAACTGGTCTACTACCAGGAAAAGCTTTGGCTCATCTTTAGAAATTCCGGACTGTCTGTAATTAGAATTTCTGACAGAATTCCCATTACAGTTTGACTTACCTGTTTTGCTTTATTGTATAAAACTATATTTCAGAGTGAACCTCATTCAGATAAAAACAGTGAGCTCATTTGGTGACTTTTATTTTCGTTTTCTCAGCCCAAATATTATCTATATACATATTTATGAACTGCAACTTTTTAGAGAAAAACTTGCACAGGAAGTTGTACACAGATTCTTAGTATAAATGTTTCTTTGCTGCAGTTAGAAGTCTTTCTAGGAGGGATAGTAATTTTACTCAGAATTCTAGTACTAGGTATAAACTATTTAGGCAACCATGTCTCAGAAGCTCTGGGCAGGATTACAAACTTATTGAGCACAGAGCACCTTAGTCTTATGTCTTAACCTGTTTCTTAGTGTTTGCTCGCCATGGAAGTAAGTAGCTAAAACAGTCTTGACTTCAGGCCTTTGAATCCTTTAGTATGTTATTCAACAGCTTTTAAGATTGGGAAGCACACTCTTTTGTTTAAATAAATATTAATATTGAACTTGAATTTAGAATTGTTAGATATATTTGGAGGTATTGGGAGTTAATTCCAGAAATCTTACTTTTTACTGAAATAAATATAGAAGAGAAAGCAAGAAGTTAAGAGTGTTTCTGTAAAATGTGGTTATTGTTACCTGTACATTTGGATGTACATGCTTGAAAGTATGTTTGTTTTGGTTTGGGGTTTTTTTCCCAGGTAGTAGTTTCAGCTGGTTAGTGAAGACTTGAAGACTGTAACCTATTTTATTTAGAAATATCCCAGCAGTGTTTGTGGAGAGAATAACCCTTTTTAGGAATTAGATATAAACTGATGTTATAAATTACTTAACTACTGTAAAATTTAAATACAGTAAATAATTAAAATACTTCCATTGACCATAGAGTTGAAAAAGTAGTAATGATAAACTTGCATTTATAGGTGCTATACTTTCTGCGCTTCTAAGGGGAAAAGTTTTTGATGTGCATAAGGGTTTATTTTTAATCCCCTGAAATAAAAGTTTTTAGGGGTACTTAAAGGTAATGTTGCTATTGAAATCCAGTATCTTTCACTGACTTTGCCTTGTAAATGATCTGAATTCAGACCGCTTACAAATCTCACCATCCCTTGCAGGAGGAGATCTTACAGCATCTCTAGAAATGGCCCCAGGCTATGTATGTTCAATTGTGCCTGCTACATTGCATTTCAGAGGGAGAATGCATATCAAAGTGTACTTTAAGTTGGAAAATGCATGCCTTTTGAGTTGAGCTGTTCTTGATGGCCGTCTAAAACAAAATTAACGATGGTGCATTTGGCTTCAAGTATGGCTTTGAGGCTACTTCTGCCCAGCAATGCAGTATCGCCAAGAATGTCTTCATTTAAATAAGAAGAGCCTTGCCAAAGGCAGGATGGTAGGTCTGCCTTTTCCAGGATCCCCACAAGAATCTCTGTGTGTTATGCTGATGTGGGGCGTATCCTCACCCAAGCCCCCTTGTGTCTGCAAGACCCTGTGAACCCTGACTACCCGATTATTTTAGTTTTAGATTTAGAAATAAAACTGGAAAACTTAATGTAAGTTTGGCATCCTCCATAATGTCCATGCCAGTTTCCTCCCCGGTGAACATAGATGAGACAGGGCAGAGAGATCAGAGAATATGAATGCAATGAGAGTAACATTTAAATCTTGCTCAAAACATGGGAGGGTTGGAGAGTGAGAAGGGTAAAATTAAGTATCTGTTAAAACCTGAGATGAGGAGTCTTAGACTCATCAAACTGATTAGGGAAATCCTATAGCAGAATGGATGTTTGCCTCAAATTTTGCAGGCAAATAAGATGAAACTGATCCTATCCTCATTAAGATTGAAGTAGAAAGTAAAGAAAAAAAATTCAATAAAGTTCCACATGAGAACAGGAACAATAGTAAACAGAAAAAAAGTTAGATAAATCAGATGAGGGAGTTGTTTTATTTCAGAGTTTTTCGCGCTTTGTCTATTTCCAGCTTTCCAAGTCAAGAGAGAGATACCAGAAAGATTAGGTCAGTAGGCATGTTTAAAGGGAGCACTTCCCAGCTATATGTATTATAGTTTTTCTGTGTATTCTCATTTTGTTATTTTCCTATTTCCAGAGAAAGTTGTTTGTAAGATCTGAACAATCTGTAAAACTTAGAGAGAGCAAAGCTGAGACAAATTATATGATATGTGGAAAATGTGTATGTGGAAAATCTCTATGAAAAAATTTGGCAAATGGTATTCCTCAAAGATTAGCGTACACAGAAATATATAAAAGCTGTGCAGAAAATCATAGCAAATGCATAAGAATTCAGGTATTTTGGTTTTAGAATGAAAAATCTGGAATTAACTCACAGGAAGACCTGGATATTACCATGCAGAACACTGCAGCATTTTGCAGTCTGGCACTCAGCTCCAGGAATGACACTCCTAGTGCAGAATTAGGCATCTTGGTCTCAGGTGCCTGAGTGACTTTTTTAGTTTCTGAATTGAAGGAGAGTAGTGATGAGCATCACAGACTGCTCATTTAGTATCTTCTGAACCATGTGGTGATTCCCCTTTTCTTGATATGCTTTGTATAAAAATGTAGACACAAACACCAATGTCAGAGATTGTAAAATTGGATCATGAAATGAGCAGAGATTTGTTTTGAATGGAAAAAATTGGACTTTCCATATTCCTGGGCTGTATAGGTGGAAAAGATTTATTAAAGAATCTGGAGCATACTGTGCATACTTACAACTTTGTCCAATTTAGGTGGGTTTCTGGCATTCTTTCTACCACACTGTCTTGCAGTTTATAAATGGAAATAACTTTCATACATGCTGTTAAGACAATGGTTTGAGGAAGAATTGAAAAAAACTCACCTCTCCCCTTGTAACTTTTCTGTGTCCCTCCAAAATGCAAAAACTTACTGAATGCTGTAAGGTGTTATGTTAATGTGGTTAGTAAATGTGTTTCTTTCCTCTTATCTCACAAGTAACTTCATTGTTCTTTTTTTTTTTACAGGATTATCACAGTATTAACATCTTGTGTTTATGGAAAACAGTGTTCTGCTTTGAAGGAGTTTATTAACGCCTCTTCAAAAAGTCCAGCATTTCCCTTTTCCAACTTATTTAGGATTGGTTGGTTTTGCATGAAGCTGGTCTGTGCAGCACTAAGTGCTCTGACCCTCTTCTATGTGTCTAACCTGGAAGTGATTAGACACTGCAGATCGGAGAGTAGAAAGGAGAACTGCCATATATGCTTGTCCCATTCTTTGCCCAGTTAACTCAAGTTATCTCCTTGTAGGTGCTCTTGAAGTCAAAATCCAGGGCCAGATGAATCTTTTGGTATGACCCAGCAGTTGGTTTTATGTTAAAAGCAATCCTCAACTCTTTCAATACAAATGTAGGAGGAATAGCTTAAAACCACCTGCTATTCCCACTAGTTCCCACTGCAATCCACTGCCATTCACACACATCCAAAAGAATCCACTGCACTGCTGACTTTCACACTGGGGCAGCTCAGGAACATATATATATTGTATTTAGCTGCTCTGCTGTGAGACCAGTGATCTCCCATGAGAGAACAGTTACAAAAAGAAGTCCTAGAAAAGAACAGTTACTGGTCCTCTAGCAACGACCACAGCTATTTGTCAAATGAACCTCGCAAGGCCCTCTGACATTTATACACAGCTTGGGAGAAAGAGCAAATACCATGATGCTTGAGATCTATATAACACCTTCATAGTAATTAGTGCTATGAATCTTCTGTTATTCTTCTAAATATTCTTGAAATACACTCAGTCTTGAATATATTTCTGTTTGCTATTTGGTAAAAGAATTCAGCTACAGTCTAAAGACAAAACTAAAGTAAAGGACTTGAAATAAAAGATCAATAAGTTTTCCAACATCAAAAGTATCTTTTTCACATCTACTGAAAACTCAACTGTGCATTAAAATCACAAACAAAATTTTGTTTCTAAGGAGTGAAAAGAGTACCTTTCTTAGCTATGGGCCTCTGTACTCTGGGCACAATCTATTGAAATATGAACTGGGTTTGGCATACTTCTGTTCCTGCTGTAGCCATTAGGGGATTATTAACATCAATATGCAAGTTATACTGCAAAAGGATAAGATTCAATTTTTCTCAAAAACTTTCAAGATGCCTAATATGATTAAAGAGACTTGTACAGTCTATGCTATCACTTTTGCATTCTAACATGAAATAACCATAAAACCATCCAGAGATATGAAGATGATGGTGTGGGACTGTTCACAGACGCTTGAGGACAAAGAATGAGCAACTTGAGCCTATGTTTGTACATACACATATTTAAATGATGACCCCAGAACAAAAGAAGCCTCATCACTGCAAACTCTGATATGGATTCACACTGATTCTTGCATCAACCTTCTGTGTTCTTGGAAGGTAACTTCTCCTGACTTCAGTTTTTCTTTTATTCAAAACAAAACAAAACAAGACAAAACAAACAAACCAACAAACAAAATCCAACACCCCCTCTCTCTATTCTCTCCATGCCTGAAACTCAATTGATGGTAATAACTTCGGTGTATTATTTTTGTAGACTTTTTAATTAATAGTACATCAGGAGATTTGTCAGCCAAAATAAAAGTACTCAAAGCAAATGGAGTAACAGCTAAAGAAATCTACAAGCTTGGAGAAAATTCTGGACATTTATTTTTAGCTCATTTCATCCACAGCTGCATCTACACAATTTCACTCACAGATAAGGTTATCTGGCAATAAATAAACTTCTATATAAGTTATTGCATAAGCAGTTTTCTTCATAGATTTAATTATACACTTAACACAACTCTTCCCATACTGATATTCTGTATAAAGTTTGGCTAATAGCCAACTTAACATTGTATTTATGAGGACAATCAGTGGAACACATAAAGAGCACAAACACGGAGATATCCCACCTGCAACTGTGTATCTATGACTTTTTTTCTGCTGTCTTTAAAAGAAGGTCTTAAAGGTTTGCCTGTTTCCCATGCCAGCTACTGCTCATCCTGAGTAGTGCAGAAGTGAAAGTTTAGTATTGTGCTTTACCAGATATTATTGGTGTTTCCCAGCAGATCAAATGAGACTCCAAGGGAGGTATAATTAAGCATTATTTTTTTCATACTTCAAGGATCTGCATAACTGAGTTTAAATTAATGCAAGATCCCACCTTCACTACAGCTGGTACAAATTTTAAGGCCAAAGCATCTTTTGATAAATGTACAAAAATATAGTATATTTTGTAAAAATGTATTTTACAGCTACTTCCTCCTCTGCAAGGCTGCTTATTCCCCTAGCCTTGGCTCATACTTCCAAAGTATTAGTTTTAAGCATCACCTGTGGGTATAGCCTGTCCTTTCTATTTAAAGTCTAGACACAGGGCATTTCTATTTCTCATCTTCCAAAAGCTGTCCCTGGGCCATTCTCTTTCTCTGTCCGCGGATAGTCTATCTGACTTTCAGAGGTGAGAACTGGGATTCTCTCTGAATAGGCTTGGGGGAGGGTACAGGGGTAACCTTTGCTCTTGCTCAGCCCCAGAATCTCGGCTTTGCACATGAATGAATACTTTTCTATTGGGGTCTTTCTTTTGGGGGATGAAACAAATTAACTGCGAAAGAGTACCAGGGATTTCACTTTGTGCATTGTCTCTGCAAAGGTTTTCTCTGAGACTCCATGAAAAAAAGAAATTCAGCAGCTTGAAATGCCCAGTGCAAAACTTTCAGAACAAGCAGGGCAGCCCAGCATTTATCATGCTGTACTCTACAGTAAATCACAAAAATCGCTTACACACAAAAATTACTTACTAGCTACACGGTTTCTTACCAAAGATGGGATGTAAAATGCATTGGTGTAATTCTTCTGAAGTACAACTGTAGCTTTGAAGATTGAAAGTTTTCTGTTTCTTTGATCTCTGCTCTCTAAGAAGGACAGGACCAGGTGTTTGTAAATTTTTTCTCTTTTTTAATATAAGAATTTGGGGAATTTGCTGAACTATAATGTGCAGAAAAGGATATTTATTTTTATCTTGAGAACAGGACTCAAATGCAGCAACAAAATGCACACACTCTCTATTAAGTATGATTAGATACTATGAATGTTTTTCTCAAAAAAATCCTCATTGTGCTTGTGCTATAAACATGACATATGTCCAAGTAAATGTGCCTGGATGGATGCATTGCTATCAAAGTGTTTTCTGCCCCTTGCTAGTTTAGGCTTCTAAGCCTCTCAGAAGTTCTTCCAGTTTTTTTGTCTATGTATTTTACATGAAACACAGGAATTAATCTTGTGTAACTCAGAATGAAAAAGCTGTAGAAAAGGATACCATTGCTTGTGTTTTGTTGGCTATAAAGTATTTAATATAACACTTATTAAATCTTAAGTATTTTCAGGTGAGCCAGTGACACTGATCAGCAATACTGACAATAAACTGCCATCTGCAGTGGGATCGACAAAATATCATGGCTATTCTAATTCTGTCTCCCTCTCTGATCCTGGTCGAGGAGAAAGTGAATTCTTCCCCTGAGACCTCTGAGACACATTAAGAATATTAATGGTAAATATGTGCATTATTAGTGGTGTGTGTATTCAATCCAGTGGTTATTACCTCTTAGCTTATTAAAGAACTTCGCACATATAAGAAACAGCTTGCTGTAGATGAGCTGGCAAGGTCTCATGGGCTTATTGACCTCAATATAAATTCATATTAAAAGAATTATAGTATTTTAATCAGATCTACTTACATAGATTTAAATATAGATTTGTCTCATGAAATGTATGTAAGTAAAAATGTAAACTGTACATATGCTGGTATTAGACAGGCAGAGCTACACTTTAAATTAATTACTTTATTTTCTATAAAATAATGCTTTGCTGTATTAAAAAAACCCCCACTAAATCTGATCCTGTCTTATGGCTAAACTACTGTCTTTCAACTCAGATTCCTAGCTTTTCTCATCTTTGTTTTTGGACAGGCTTTTTCTGAAACATTCAGATGGTTTGATAGTAGCAAACTTACAAGCAGCACATATTTGCAATTGAGAAGTCCTTATAGCTGAGAATGGGGAAGGGGCTCTCCTTTTGCTGATTATGCATTAAGATTCAGCTTTTCTGATAGGTGCACAGCCCTTCAAGATCTAGATTACCCAAATTATTTTTTTAAACACAGTCAAATTTAACTTGGACTAATTAACGGTATAGTTGGAAAGTAATTTGCATGAATGACGAACACTGCTTTTTACCCCTTTGAGAAAAGATAAAAGTAATTAAAAGGAACTCCTGTTTTAAAATTCAGGAGGGGTGTGTCTGATATACTTCTTATCCATCTTTATTCCTGTTATTTTACTAAATTAAACATACCTGATTTTTTTCACAGTACTGGTAATAAGATCAGAATCTCTGTACAAATATTACAACTTTTTCAGAATAGGTAATTTTTATTTCCCAACTTCACACTTGGTCATCAGGCAATCATCCCACATCAGGCAGCATAATACTTTAAACCTCTGAGCTATAAAGTCATAGACTGGCCAGCTGGAAGCAAAATAGGTTTCCCCTTACCCATTGCCAATGCTTCTGGACTCAACCAATTCCCTGAAGAAAAATGACTATATACTTGGCACAGAGCAACTGCTAAATTTAAATTCCTCCTGCCTCTATATACTAAGCTTTCTATTTGATTCAACACTAAACTCCTATGATTTGGCCAGCTTCTATTCAGAAAGGGATCTTAGCCATCAATAAATTTACTGAAAATTATTCTTTGCTTTTCTTTCCTTAATAGTACTAAAAGGAAGTTTCAGTGAAATAGAAGAAGTGGCAGATGCAGCCAACCTAACATGCCATCAACAAAAATTTTGGCTATTACCTGCACCACTCCTGAACTGCTTCATTTCTCTTATGAATTACAGGTGTCTGTAGCAATGTGTGTATTTAACCAGCAAATCTGAACTGAATGCAAATTTTCTAGAAAGGCTTGGAAGAGGAAAGTAATCTGAATAGTCACTTTTATGAAATGGAACTATTTTATTTAGGGTTCTCAGCTATTTCTGGAACTACATAAGATCCATCAAACATCTTACGGAAGATCATTGTACCCTTCTCTTGTGATTCTTTAAAGTGCTACTAAAATGAAGAAGCATTATCTATGTAATTCAGCAGACATTTATTTAATCTACACATTTAAGAGTTCTCTGATATCCATCCTCTAGAGAAAATTTAGTTGCCAGATTAGTATCTTTATCTTAGATTATAAACTAGCCATATGTATTGCAAGCCTGATGGAAACTGGATAGCAGGTGAATAAGTATCAACAACTTTGGTTTAAGAAATCAATACTAAAATGCAACTGTTACAGAAGCAGAAGCATAATTCTCCTTTATTGTGAACAGTGAATTCTTACTCTAAAATTACTGTATGTGCAATACATGGACTGAGATTTTAACATCATAGCAAGCAACATAATTTTTTAAAAGTATTTTTTAGTCTACTAAAAGATACGGCAGTGCTTCTATGTATTGAGTAGTATATAAAAACAGTAGCATGCTATTTGTACTTCATTATATATCACCATGCCAAAAGGAGAAAACAACTTTCTAAAAATTATTACATCCTGTCTTATCCTTTAATTATCAATTTTTATTAAAGGAATAGTGATTATAAACAAAAATAATCTATTTTGATATCTAGCTGTCATATGGAATATTAATAGAGCATTGCAATGATTACTTACTGCTTAAGTTCAGTTGAAACAACCTGTCAATAAAAAATGTAATTTTGAACTCTTTTACTATTGTCAGGAAATCACAGGATTTCCTTAGCTATGCAAAAAGCAGGCATAGATCTTTCAAACAAAACATTTTTGTGGGAAAATATAACACTAATTAATATATTAAAAATATTCTCTTTGGTCTGACTAAGCTGAGTTTTGTCTTACAGACAACTGTGTAGTTTGCTAATAATTTGCCAAACACCCATATCTGAAAATATTTTTTCATATAAGCCTGATCCCTGCTGTACACATGCATGTCTACTGGAAAGCTTCACATTAATATTCATTTTGCTTCTTGAGTTCTGAACTGCCACAAGTCAGTTGTTTGAAAGGGTAACACATCAGCTTGAGTTCAATTATTTCAGTATCTTTTTTTTTCTAGGCACTCTTGCTTTTTAGAATTGGCACTGGGTTTGTGTCCCCTCAAGGAATCATGTGCATGTTGACTACCATCCAGATTGTATTTTTTAATAAAAGCAGCTTGAAAACAACCTTGCTAAAATGTCGCAAAGATAACTTTGTTCAGCAGGTATGATAATGCTTCTTTGATGCTGCAGTAATCCAGTGGCACGGTTTCATCCCTGGTACAGCCCCACAGTCAGTCTTATCTCCAGTGGAAAAGAACTTCAGCAGGAATTAATTTGTCTGAGTAAAATAACTCTCTCTTGATTTAAGGTGAAGGCTTACATCTAACTCCTGGTAGTTCTACATGGAGTTAACTGATTTGGTTTAGGACGTTCCTGGCACAGCACAGGAGACTTCTTGTAAGCACTCTTGCTATTGTACATCATTCTGGGACTCTGTCGTCCCCCGATTTACTTTGGTTTGTGTGACTTGGCTTTCTGAGAAGTGCTGCTTCTCTTGCAGTAACTCACAGTTGATGTAGTGATGTAATATTTCATAAAATGAATATCTCTGTTACATTATAAAATTTGAATGCTGCTTCTTGATGAAGAGCAGACACTGTTTGACTAACAGTCAAGACACAGTTGTTATTCTCAGCTTCAGTGTTCTTAAACTGTAACCCATACATGAGAGCTTTCTTTCTGAGTTAACAATCCCTTAAATTAGCAGTCCAGAGACTTGCAAATGTTTTTTAAATTCAGCTTTGTTGTTACTGTCCACATCAGTTCTAGCCGTAAAGGGAAATTTACATTCAAATTTGTGTTGTTCTTAGAAGAATTCTGCTGGGACCCTCACATATGCAATTATGATATTATTTTTATACCTTTGTCAGTTCTTCAGTATTTTGTCTTCCCAAATAATAGATTACATGCATGTTGCCAGAATCCTGTCATATACAAGGAACTTTGTTCCAGTTACAGAATTTTTGTCAAGCTTGCACTCAGTCAAAGAATGTATTGACTGCGCAGCCTTAGCCTTCATAAGCAAAGAGCATTAAAATTAAGCTCCTGTTTGCAATCAGGGCTTGTCCTGCAGTTAGAGCCATCTGGCAACTACCCAGTAAAGTCTAGATGAATTTTTAATTTCCAAAACAGGTAGGAGAACTATTCTGAACAGACTAACTTTAAATTCAGCTAGGCTGAACAGTTTCACCTTCCATTATGAAACACACACTGCTCCCTTTCTATTAAGCAACTTCATTTATATTAACCTCAGTCTTTGGATTCTTTCTTTAAATACAACAAATTAATTACCTTGTTTTCTAGTGTTGCAGTTCATTTTTGTAGGACTATAAATAACATGTTGCTGAATCTAATAAAAATACAACTTCCAATGCAATGAGTTTGACAAAACAAAACCTTTTAAGAGTGAAATAGACATAAATACAGAAAGAAATTATACTGAAATAAAAGCACGCTGCCCATTCAAATAAAAACTTAGATGCAACTGCAATAGGTTATGCATACAGAGTAGCATTGCAAGCTTGTTCTTTGGCAACATTTAATATAAATTAATAACCATAAGAGTTTTACAGTCAGTGCAAATAGTCATAAAATTAATCAGTCTGTTAAATAAAAACAATAGAAGTAGCAAAGAAGAACTTTTATAACAGATACCAACTTCAAGCACTGTAATTTGTTTCTGTGGATAAGTTAGTGTTTTAGTAAAGATGTGTCTAGATCATGTCACCAAGAATAATTGATTGCCTCATCCCCAATCAAAATTGCCTAGTGTTCTGTTAAAGGAAATAAAACACAACCACTTTATAATCTTAAGGAAACTTGAGCAAACAATTGTTAAGGAAATGAATGGACTAGTTATTTATCAATTAAACTGCAACACTAATCTAGTTAGTTTTTATTTTAAGTCTTTCTGCCTGAAACTATCTCCAGCAACTCATTTAATGCAACCTAAATTAAAACTACAACAGGAATACCACCAAAATTACATTTGTCTTGGCTAGCTATAATCAAAAGCTCACTTGCAAGCACCTGCAAGCAGCATCTGTTGCCAAATAGAGAAGGCAAGATTATGTTTCATTTGACACAATAAATTTTCTAAAGTACAGAATTTAAAACGTTTGCAGAACAAAGAACTTCTTGTATCCACGACTGATTATAATTACGAGTAGTTCGGCACTGCTGAGGTACCTTGGAATGCTCATTGTTTAACCTGGAAATAATCTACTAAAACATAGTGTATTACCTGAGAATATGCACAAAATAGAGTCTCATTGCCTTAATCACTAGAATGTCATGCTTGGAAATAAGTAGGAGTATTGTGATCAAAACTTTTTGTGCTAAAACAGTTTGAAGCAAAATAAATAAGCAAATAAAGTACAAATGCAATGAGAACAAAACAAACCAAAAACCCCCCAAACAAAAACCCAACCACCCCAAAATGGCAAACAAAGAAACAAAACCAAAACAGAACAAAACAAACACAAACAAAAGAAAGCCCACAAAAAAACAACCAAACAAAAAAACCCCCACACCAAAATAATACAAAACAACATCAACCAAAAAACCCCCCAAACAACAAAAACCAACACAAAAAACCACCCCAGACCAAATCCAGTAAACGAAACTAAAACACTGACAAAAAAAAACCTTTCAGAAAATACATGGACTCGCTATCTTTTGTGAATACATAACTATGAAAGATGACTTAAAGATTTAAACAGGTACAAGACTGCTTGCTATCATATGCTTTTCCTGCATTTATCACATGCTTTCCTTTTTTAAAAAAACTTCAAATTCAATGTAAGACACAGAAAATATAGCATTATTTTACCAAAATACTAACGAACGTTCAAGGATTCAAGATAGGCTTATTTTTCCAAGGTTATATTATATGCCTGTAACTACCTACAGCACTCTTCATTAGCATCACCTCCACTCTCTCAAAACCACAAACAAATCTTGTGTATTTCTGCCAAAACTTTACATCCAGAAACTTTTATGCCAAACTCTCAAAATCACATTTTTTTTAATGTAGCAAAATCCAGATAAATATAGCAGTTGCATTTAATGCCACTATCAAAAGGTGAAAATCTGCAGAATAATTTAGTTATTTCTCTAGGAAATCACATCAGTAAGTTTGTCCCAACACAGTGATTTGCAGAGTTGAGTCTGTGAAGGCAGGCATGGTCTGCTCTTCCTTGTAACCTTGTAATACTGCATGCAAGAAGGTGTACATGTTACTAGATGAATTTCCACTCAATATGAAGTTTGCTGTGCTGATGTATTACAAAAAGCAAGAAGAGTCGGGGGCTCTGCACAATATGCACATTCCAGAAGAATCACTATTGTTTAATGAGTAATTTTTTTCCTCTTCATGTAAATGCCAGTCTGATGTCTAGATCACACCAAATCAGAATGGAAAGTTAATGCTCCCTCGGGGTGAGATTTTCTACTGAAACAGTCACGGGAAAGCACCGGTCTCCAAGGTTTGGCCTCTGATTCAGCAGGTGACTGCTCATCCATGAATTATGCCCTGGATGGTGACACAGTTGTGACTAACATCTTACTCTTAACCATATAAAAACCACCAGCTCCACACTGGGAGAATATGATATGTGTTAGATGGAGAAGTTGCCTGGTTATTTGGTGCAGAGGCAGAGCTGTGAAAGGTTTTAAGCAGTGCCAATATTCCAGGGATACAGGTCTAATCAAATAGACCCAGCCAAGTACAAAACTTCCTTACTAAGTAATGACTGAAATCAAAGAAATCTGTCTTTTTGCAGCTTGTTATCCTGACATCTGTCTTGATCCGCATGGGTTATAACACGAAGATTTAGGTTTACCAAGGAGCCTGATTGTCCCTAGACAGGTATGGCTGAGTAGGGAACTGCTGGTCAACTAAAAGAAAAGAAGCAAAGGCACAGGCAGAGTGGCAGGATGACCTTCTTCAGCCTGCTGGCACTGCTCTTCCTATGGCACCCAATGGGATACCATTGGCCTTCTTGGCCACAAGGACACACTGCCAGCTCATAGATCAGTTTGTCATCTTACTCACACTTGGTAGTTCTCAATGTTCATTTAACATCCTGGCTTTTTTTGATATTAACCTTTGTAGAGTTAAAAATTGACAGTTAAGCTAAAGATAAACAAATCCTAATTTCACAGAATGCACATAGAGCCCCAATATTAGCATTTAACGGAGGTGTTAATTCCAAACCAGCAACTGTTACTCAGACATACACAGAGAGAAAAACTTAAGAAATTACTTTCAATGTACTTCCCAACCTTCCTGGTTGTTGAAAGTACTGATGAAAGATCTTACTCCCAGCTTTTTTTCATAAAGAAGATCTGTTCTTCATCACTGCCTTGATTTGCTTCAATTTACTTGTTGGGATTTTTTTAGGAGCTACAGCTTTCAGCTAGCTCTGTTTCAGTCTGAACCAGCTTCTCTTTAAAAAAACTGGCAATGCATTTTAGGCCATGAGAGAAAATGGATTATCTCTTTCTACAGCTTTTCTTCTGCTGTAGTGATTCAATCAACCCTAAGGAAAAAGCACTGCATTGAACTTTTGGGTTCTGAGCATACCCAGGGCCTATGCAGAAAGGCTTCAGAGAACTCAGGAAGATACTGTGGAGCTGCAGGAAAATCTCAGGGAATATCTATGTGTATCTCCTCAAAGTCCAACAATTAGTAGGATGGAGATTCCTGAAACAGCTGACTACCAATTTTCTTTAATAATCACTCACAAATCTGAACTCGACAAGCTTTTTTTGAAAGTTTTTATGTAATCTTACAACATATTTTATAGCAGTGAGTTTCATAATTTAATGTAAAGCTTTATGTGAGGTAGTTTCATTTAAATCTATTCTGGTATTTTACTTGGATGAGATTTGATTTTGGTATGAAAAACAATTAATATTGCATCTTCTTTAGAGCTCTTGTTTATAGATTATCCTATCTCTTTCTCAGTGCTTTGGTTTGGGCTTGGGTTTGGTTTTCGGAGGCGGGTGATATGTGTTGGTATTTTTCTTCTTTTTAAACACAAGAGGCTACTGAGTGTTTAACATTTTTTCTTCTTCTTATCAATGTCAGGACAGAAGAAGTCATCCAGGGTCAATGAAGTATCTGAGCAGTATTAATAATAACGTGAAAGGATAGCAGAATACAAAGCATTTAAACACAAATGAAGAAAAAACCCAAAAGAGACAACGCTATAAATCAAAGCCAAAAAATGTAGCTATTTGAATTTTCAATTAAAAACATTGTAAGATAAATGTATGGATTAGTCAGATTCTAGAGCTCATGGGTGAATAAGAGAGGTTAAACCACAACAGGAGGGTAGTTATACAAGTAGTATGAAGCAAAAAGAAGTCAATGTTCATGTACAACAACACACACTGCAGTCTATACCCATGCCCAATCACTCAAAACTAGACAAGATGAATGATTTTTTTGCTTACTACCTCATTAGTCTAAAAAAGGGCAATTATATTGGAACTTAGATTGGTTGCCCTTTCCTTTCCCATGTGTCCTTGCGTCATCTTTACAAGTCATCACATCAAATCACATAAACACCATTCTAAAAACCACCACATGAAAACATTCAATGATTGTATACAACACTTTATTTTTCCATCAACTGAAAAATCACTAAAGTTCCTACCTCAATAAAAAACTGCAATCTAGTTAATAACAAAGTTTATTTTCCAAAGCTTTAGTCACTACAGATATGCAAGAGTAGAATTTTTGTACTCAATACAATACAATACAATACAATAACAATGGCTACAGAAAAGACTAAGATTACAAAAAATGCCAGCATTGAGTCAGAAGGTAACTCTCAACTGACATAATTTAGAAGCTGTTGAGAGCAACAGAACAGAGACCCATTAAAAACCTTGATAAAGGTCTGAAAAAGTGAAGACAGATACTGTAAGGCAATATAGCATAACACAGTATGGGCAGTTTTGGAAGCATGCAGTGAAAGGTGCAGACTCACCATCTGCTGCACTTTGCACAGAAAGATGTGTCAGCATGCCTAAGTGTTTATCTTGAAGCCAATAAATTTGTTTGCAAAGGCTCCAAGAAACAAGGCATAACACATTCTTGAGAGGATACCTCTCTGTTAGTTCCAAATGTTTGCAAGAACATGTACAGGAGGAGTGGTGTTATTCTGAATTTTGCCTCTACAGAATACAAGAAAATACTAAAGGAAATTGAGAAGACTTCAAGCAATCCAAAAAATCTAAACCATAAAAGCAATGCAGAAAGTATGATTTTTAAAAAGGACTGGTTAACATCTTTGTCTATTACATGAACTGGCATCTTAGAAAAGCATCTTTGAGATTTTTAAGCATCTTTAAAAAATCTTCCACAATGCAAATCTTGATATAAAACCAAAGCACAAGAAATGATGGCTGATACTAAGAAAGCTTATTATGAAACCTAAGTATGTTCCAGCCCCGAAGTATGAGTACTGGTGTTGTTTTGTTTTCAAGCGCATGTGTATGTCACACTACTTGTGAAAAGCTTCAAGGCGCAATCTCTTTGGATCTTCTGGGTGTCTCAGGACTATTCCATATCGCAGCAGCAGCTCAATATAAGGTGGCCAAAATGACTCATTGATTGTTACATAAGGTTCATGTGGTGTGGTCATTAATTTGTTTATCAGAATCTGGAAGACCAAAAGGGTAAGATTTAGGAAATTAACAAAACAGCTAGATTTTTATCTCCTTTAACCAAATTTACACAAATTATTGTAATGTAGGCAATATAAGAAATAAAGGACTACAGAAGAAATATAAGAGCTGTTCAAAGTAGAAGTAAAGGACTTCCAACTAACTTCATAATATCTTTTTTGATGTAAAAAATTAGAACCAGAATCCTCCTTTTATCCAGAATAAATATAGACTAAATTCCTTATCTCAATACAGAATTAGTTAATGGAGTTAAAAACAAAATCAATTTTGTAATTCTTTTTCAGTTCATGGAGACCGTGTTCATGGCCTCATGATATTGCTCATGGGGAATATTGCGCACATTGCAGATTAAATAATCTTACCCATTCCATGGTGCTCTTTCTATTCATCCTAGATGTTTCATCTTTCTACTCAGAGCTTTTAAATGTTATACTTTCCCAATTTCAGTAAGTACAAAATATTGTCTGCTAAAGACAAACTCAAAATCCTTTTACTACCAGATTTTTCTTTTTGTAACTCACTGCTACTAAAAAAAAGACCCAAGTAAACAACTGCTCTTCTTTTTCAGAAAATTCTGCAGAATTGTTCTAGTTAATATCTTCTGTACTTCCAATTATGAGAATTTACTCCAAATGCATTATTTTAGACAAATTTTTACTTGTCTTTTCTGACACCTGATATTCCAAAATAGCCTTTATGGCTGTAACTCTTATGTGTATCTAAGAAAACATTTTCAAATTTAACAGGGACTTGAAGTGAGAAGCACACTACTCAACAAAGAAAAACCTTCCAGATTACAAGAGAAAGGGACATTGACACTTTAGGTCAGGATAGTTAAAATTTGAAATTAGTCTGAATTTTTCAAATAGTGTGTTCTTCCAAATGGAAGTCACACATTACTTGAATATGTTCACATTTTCAGGAGATTAACAATATCAGAAAAAATATGAAGGGCAATTTCAAAGCATTAGAAGAACTTTAAAATTCTTGTTCCATGAGGGCTGTGGCTATTCTAAATTCTGATCTATTTTCAAGCTCTGCCTGATTTGGCATTAAGGGGTATGCTGAGATATGTGAAGCATGTAAAATGATTTTGATCATGTAAAACCTGGGCTTTAAATTAAAGTACAACAATATCATAGTGATCAGATAATAGCATCTTAGTACCAGAAAGTTTTTATCCGTCAAGTTTTGCCTCAAGAAAAGAATTTTTTCCCCAGGGCCATCTTACATATAGATGTTTAGAACTGTCTAAGGAGGAGGAACAGGAGAATTCACTTCAAATGCTACATTTAAGACAAGAAGGAAAATTATGCTTTGCAATTCAAATTTATAAATTGCACTGCAAATAAAAATTCATACTAAGCAATGCTTGCATACTTATAAAATCAATTAGGAATGCATGAATTGGATTAATTGATTTCTTCATATGAGTTAATAATTCTGTAAATACACAAGACTATTGGTCCTTCTGAGGCTACACATTAATCGGTCCTTCTGTAACTGTTAATGTATATTTCAGAAATATTTTTCTTGAAACAGTACAAAATAGAGCATGAAATGGGCCAATTTTTTTTGTTAAACATAGTATTTGTCTCTCCTAACATGAGCCACTAAGGCGCATAAAACTTCTTTGAACTAAACATTATAAAATCAAGAAATAAGAGACAACCATTCTCCAGCCTAAACTGAACATTATTGCCACACCTCTTGTAAAAATTGGGGGTTTAATTTGATAGGAATTAAAATAGGAAACTGATTTAGATTCATAGAATGGTTTGGGGTGGAACGTACCTTAAAGATCATCTGGTTCCAACCCCCTGCCATGCGCAGGGACACCTTCCACTAGGTCAGGTTGCTCAAAGGTTGCTCAAAGCCCCATCCAACCTGGCTTTGAACACTGCCAGAGATGGGGCATCCACAGCTTCTCTGGGCAACCTGTTTCTGTGCCTTAGCACCCTCGCAGTAAAGAATTTCTTCTCAACAGCTTATCTAAATCTCTCTTAATTTAAAACTATTCCCCCATGTAAAAAGTTGCTCTTTTTATAGGCCCCCTTTCAGTACTAGAAGGCTGCAATGAGGTGTCTCCCTGCAGTCTTCTTGAAGACACAACATTCATAATCATCCTAGATTAACTATATGAATGCCCTATACTGTTATTTATCTTTAAAATAAACACATTATTATTATTACTATCATCATCATCATTGTTACATCTGAGTACTTAAAAATTCCTCTAATCTCTACATAGTAGAAACATCTTACCTCTAAAATTTCTTGCATTGTTATCAGTTTCACAGCTGGCTCTGCAGAAGAGTTCTGGAAAGATAACCACCCCCCCCCCAGTCAAATTAACAAAACCCCAAACCAGTCAGGAAAAATGTTAATTGATGAAGTAAAATAATCACACAATTATTTGATTGCATAGTACTCAATAGATGAAAACTTTTACTTAGATTTAGTCCTGACAGAAATACAAGGTAGCACTTAAATCTACGAGTTCAAAATCCTATGCTTCAAATGTAACATTTTTTGAATTATTCTGTCTGTTTTAATTTAAATAAAACCAAGTAGATCACATTTATAACGTAGTACAGAAGGTTCTGTGAACAAGATTTGTTGGGGAAAAAATATTTTACATGAGCTTTAAATAAATGTTTAGAATACAAATTTGACACAACTCAAGACTTCATTTCATAGTGCTTTAGAGTATTTTTTCATGACTTGACAATGAATACTCATTTGCTTTGCATTCAACTAAAAAATTTATCTTATCAAGGTTAAGAAATAGAACAGTTAAAGACTTTGGGTGGAAAAAAGAGGCAATGATAAAATATCACTAGAAAATTACTTGTTTTCCTTTGTAGCAAGCAAATCAAGCCATTTGTCTATAAAGTGATAGAAATTCCTTTGGCAGCAAAGGATCTGCTTGTACTGTTGCACGGTAAACCTGATTCTTTAATTTTTTGGTTTTATTCTTTTTTCCTATGCACTTCATTTCAACAAAATAAACGAGATAATATACCACTGGCTTTCTCAGCATTGATGTTGGATATGTCAATTTAGGTCCTAAGATATTAACAGGTGTGCAGCACCTTATACAAGCTCCACTTCTGGAACAGAAGAAGAATACAAGCAAAAAAGAAGAATATGTAAAAGGAAAGTCCTGAATCCTTTTTTCCAATCACAGTTTGTAATATTCTCACCTGCAGAGAGTCAGAAGTTTCAGCTTCCATGGAGAGCCTGCTCTACGGAAACTCTGCAAATCCTGGAGCTATGGCCCAATAACATCTATCTATGTGCCTTTATCTTCATACTCGGCTGAGGAAATAGAATCTACACTATCTGCAAAAAGTTCCTTAGAGCAAACATGAAGGTACTTCACAGCCTCTACTGATGTTTCCCTGGTCAAAATTACTACTAATACACTAAGTACTTCTAATCAATTAATGCTTATTAAGTCACTTTAAGCAGGATGCTCAGCATTTCATTATTTAGCCTGAAAGGCATCTTCTTCACCCTTCCAGTCAGACAATTTGCATAAACAATATTCCTCAACCTCTGACTCTTTATATTATTATCTTGGAAAAAAGAGTATTTTTTTAATCCTAGATTTAAAATGCAAGATAATTGTCACTACAGTCACTACCTATACTAAAGGTGTTGGGCCATGACAGTGGAAACCAACCTGAGCTGCTGTGACCCAGTCTTCACTCCCACTCCCAATCTGACATGCATGTGCCAGGTGACAGGAGGCTGGAACCACACCAGTGAGGCTTGGGGCAGTTCAGACTATGCCGCAGCCATGTCCTACAGACATCAACCCTGTACATTTGCCCTCACACAGAACCACTGTGAACACAAGATGCCTCCACAAAGTGAAGCAAAATTACTGATGTGCAGACTTAAGAGTTCAGTGCCAGACTGTTGAACCAGCCTCACTGCTGATAATAGAAGTCAATAAGGGATTCTCCTGAATCAACATAGCAGCAAATTTAATTGCCAGTGATTACAATGTGTATTTCCGACACTCAGTAAAACAATGTAGACAAAAATGGCTGGCTGTCCTGCCTTCTCAATTATTCACTTAGATGCAGATTAAGGGGGGATCTGTAGTTAAGCCAAGTGATCCAAGTGAGTCAAAAGATATGTCTCGGTTTTGAAAGACAGGTGTCTGCTAAGGAAGGCAGAGGCCCCCCTTGAAGTAGCAGATATAACCCCTTTTCCCTCCAAGTTATTATATTTTGAAATCAAGGGCCTTTAGGCAAAGATGTGGGAAATAGGAATAACAGTTCTTTACTCTCTCTCTCTATATATATGTATATAACCAGTCAAACAAAACAACAACAACTATGGCAGTAACAGCAATCACAAACCCAGTGCCAGCCTTCTCGGCTGTCAGGCCCTTTCCCCTCGGGTGCAGTTCCGCTCGCAGCCGGCAGGGGCGCTGGCAGCTCCCGGTGAGCAGGGCAGGTGCGATGGTTCCCCCGCGGCTGCAGGGGGCGCTCCGGAGCGAGCTTGGGGAGCACGCGGCACCGGTGCCCTGGGATCCCGGGAAGGGATGGGACAAAGGCTTCACAAACCCCTGGGCAGCCGATCCCGGACTCTCAGGAACAGCAGGCTAGAATGGCAGGCTGGAGCGGCAGGGACAAACGCAAATCCCGGGTGGCAGACGAGATGTATCCAGATGGGAAAACCCCACGGAGGCCCAGGCGGGCAGGGCGAGCAGGGCTACAGCGTAGCGAAAGCTCGAAGCAGCAGCGGGGCAGGGCAGCCACAGCCCGGTCTCCAGCAGGGCAGGGAAAGCGGCTTTTGGGGTCCCAGTGTTGTTTCCAGCAAGAAGAAAGAACGGCCAAAAAGAAAGAAGCAGCAGCTCCTTTCTCTGCAGCTTCTCTCTCCGGACGCTCAGAGCGAACTGACCCCACACCCAGGTGTAGACAAAGGAGTAGCCAGGCCCGCCCCACTCCCCTTTTTGTCTGTCTTAAGTACAGCTATTTGTCCCGTAGCAACATGCATATGGCAGAAAATTCCTTTAACAGGAAAAAACTAAGACTAACCTAAAACCCCAACATTATCCACCCCGAATTTTTTCCCATACTAACATGTTACATGAAACTTAACTTTTTTAACCATATAAATCTATGCATTACCCAAATTATATACAAATATACATGCTGATACTGATACAAGTACAGAGCCATGGGTAGTTCACCCTAAAACAAGGTCCCCTTGAGGTAAGCATCGGGTCTCTCCATCCTTTTGCATCACCCACCAGGTGCAACCTGGTCCCTGAGCAAAAATGACCCCACGGATGGGTTTGTCTTTGCTCAAGGCAGACTTTATCCAAACAGCTTTTCCAAGCATACCTCTCATGTGCACCACTGGAACCATATCTCCATCTGTTGTTTGTAGGGGTTCGGATTGGGCAGGGCCTGCTTGGCTGGTGGAGCCTCGGGTGTTAACTAACCAGGTGGCTCTTGCTAAATGCATCTCCCAGTTTTTGAAAGTCCCCCCACCCAGTGCCTTCAAGGTGGTTTTAAGCAGTCCATTACACCACTCAACCTTCCCAGCTGCTGGTGCATGGTAAGGGATGTGGTACACCCACTCAATGCCATGTTCTCTAGCCCAGGTGTTTATAAGGCTGTTCTTGAAATGAGTCCCATTGTCAGACTCGATTCTCTCAGGGGTGCCACGCCTCCAAAGGACTTGCTTTTCCAGGCCCAGGATGGTGTTCTGGGCAGTAGCGTGAGGCACAGGGTAGGTCTCCAGCCACAATGGTGGCTTCTACCATTGTGAGCACATAGCGCTTGCCTTGGCGGGTTTGAGGCAGTGTGATGTAATCAATCTGCCAGGCCTCCCCATACTTGTATTTGGACCATCGCCCACCATACCACAGGGGCTTCACCCACTTGGCCTGCTTGATCGCAGCGCATGTCTCACAATCATGGATAACCTGGGAGATACTGTCCATGGTTAGATCCAACCCTCGGTCTCGTGCCCACTTATAGGTGGCATCTCTGCCCTGATGACCTGAAGCATCATGGGCCCATCGAGCTAGGAACAGTTCTCCTTTATGTTGCCAATCCAAGTCTATCTGGGACACCTCTATTTTCGCAGCCTGATCTACCTGTTTGTTGTTACGATGTTCTTCATTAGCCCAGCTCTTGGGGATGTGGGCATCTACATGATGGACCTTCACGGATAGCTTCTCTACCCGAGTGGCAATGTCTTTCCACTCCTCAGCAGCCCAGATTGGTTTTCTTCTGCGCTGCCAGTTTGCCTCATTCCACCTTTCCAGCCAACCCCACAGAGCATTGGCTACCATCCATGGATCAGTGTAGAGGTAGAGCTTTGGCCACTTCTCTCTTTCAGCTATGTCCAGAGCTAATTGGACAGCTTTGAGCTCAGCAAATTGACTCGATCCACCTTCTCCTTCAGTAGCCTGTGCAACTTGTCGTGTGGGGCTCCATACAGCGGCTTTCCATTTCCGGCTAGCGCCTACAATTCGGCAGGAACCATCAGTGAAGAGGGCGTATTGCCTTTCACTCTCTGGTAGCTCGTTATATGGTGGGGCTTCTTTGGCACGTGTCACCTGCTCCTCTTCTTCTTCAGAAGATAACCCAAAAGTCTCACCTTCCGGCCAGTTCGTAATTATTTCCAAGATCCCAGGGCGACTTGGGTTTCCAATTCGGGCGCGCTGCGTGATGAGGGCAATCCATTTGCTCCAAGTAGCGTCGGTGGCGTGATGCGTGGAGGGAACCTTTCCTTTGAACATCCACCCCAGCACCGGTAGTCGGGGTGCCAGGAGGAGTTGTGCCTCTGTGCCGATTACTTCTGAGGCAGCCTGGACTCCTTCATAAGCTGCCAGGATTTCCTTCTCTGTGGGAGTGTAGTTGGCTTCAGATCCTCTGTAGCTTCGGCTCCAGAATCCCAGTGGTTGGCCCCGAGTCTCACCAGGCACCTTCTGCCAGAGGCTCCAGGACACACCATTGCTCCTGGCTGCAGAGGAGAGCACGTTCTTCACCTCTGGTCCTGTCCTGACTGGGCCAAGGGCTACGGCATGAGCAATTTCCTGTTTGATCTGGGCGAAGGCTTGCTGCTGTTCAGGGCCCCAGTGGAAATCGTTCTTCTTTCAGGTAACCAGGTAGAGAGGACTCACGATCTGGCTGTACTCAGGAATGTGCATCCTCCAGAAACCTATAGCGCCTAGGAAAGCTTGTGTTTCCTTCTTGTTGGTCGGTGGAGACATTGCTGTGATCTTATTGATGACCTCAGTGGGAATCTGACGTCGTCCATCTTGCCACTTTACTCCCAGGAACTGGATCTCTCGGGCAGGTCCCTTGACCTTGCTCTTCTTGATGGCAAAACCAGCTTGCAGGAGAATTTGAATTATTCTCTCTCCTTTCTCCAACACTTCTGTTGCGGTGTTCCCCCACACAATGATGTCATCAATGTACTGCAGATGTTCTGGAGCCTCACCCTTTTCCAGTGCAGCCTGGATCAGTCCATGACAGATGGTGGGACTGTGCTTCCACCCCTGGGGCAGTCGGTTCCAGGTGTACTGCACGCCCCTCCAGGTGAAGGCAAACTGAGGCCTGCACTCTGCTGCCAGAGG
The DNA here is from genome assembly GCF_017639235.1 of Corvus kubaryi. NCBI lineage: Eukaryota > Metazoa > Chordata > Aves > Passeriformes > Corvidae > Corvus > Corvus kubaryi. The sequence goes on along the minus strand of NW_024581096.1, from coordinate 2,386,467 downwards.
AATGGAGAAGAATGCATTGGCAATGTCAATAGTGGCGTACCACTTTGCTGCTTTGGACTCCAGCTCGTACTGGAGCTCCAACATGTCTGGCACGGCAGCGCTCAGTGGTGGAGTCACTTCATTCAGGGCACGATAGTCCACAGTCAATCTCCATTCCCCGTCAGACTTGCGCACAGGCCAGATGGGGCTGTTGAAGGCTGAGTGGGTCTTGCCGACCACCCCTTGACTCTCCAGCTCGCGGATCATCTTGTGGATGGGGATCACAGCATCTCGATTTGTCCGATACTGCCGGCGGTGCACTGTCGAGGTGGCAATTGGCACTCGTTGCTCTTCCACTTTCAGAAGCCCAACTGCAGAAGGATTCTCAGATAGTCCAGGCAGGGTGTTCAATTGCCTAATGCCCTCTGCCTCCACAGCAGCAATCCTAAATGCCCACCTGAGTCCTTTTGGGTCTTTGTAATAGCCATTCCGGAGGAAGTCTATGCCCAGAATACATGGGGCCTCTGGGCCGGTCACAATCGGATGCTTTTGCCACTCCTTCTCAGTCAGGCTCACCTCAGCTTCCAAAAGGGTCAACTGCTGTGATCCCCCGGTCACCCCAGCGATGGATACAGGTTCTGCCCCCACATGTCCCGATGGCATTAAAGTACACTGTGCCCCAGTATCAACCAATGCATCATATTTTTATGGCTCTGATGTGCCAGGCCATCGGATCCACACCGTCCAGAAAACTCGGTTCTCCCGTGCCTCTTCCTGGCTAGAGGCAGGGCCCCTCTAGCCCTGGGTATCATTCTTTCCCTGGGCGTACATGCTCGAGGTACCTTCAAGGGGATCCGACATATCATCCTCCCTTCTGTAATACCTGGCAGCTCGGTCACGGGAGGCTGAGGCTACCTTCACCTTAGCGGAACCCCCTCGGTTAGTGCCTCCCTCCTTGAGTTCACGCACCCGCGCTGCCAGGGCAGAGGTGGGTTTCCCATCCCACCTTCTCATGTCTTCCCCATGCTCACACAGGAAAAACCACAGCTCAGCTCGTGGGGTGTACCCTCTCTCTCTAGCAGGGGGACGACGGGCTCTGACTTGGGGGCCTGTGACTCACACTGGTGCCACACTGACCCTCCTCATCTCCTCCGTCATCTCCTCCGTCATCTCCTCCCTCATCTCCTCCCTCATCTCCTTCATCTCCTCTTTGAGGTCCTGGACCACAGCAGAGACATGAGCTTTCAGCGGGCCATTGATCATGCTGTCATAATTCCTGAGCTTGTTGGCAACAGAGCCCACTGTTTCTCGGGTATTGTCAGCATCAATCGTTGCAATGAAGGTGGTGTATTGTGATGGCCCTAGCCTTGCCAGGTTCCACATCGTCTGTCCTGTGCACCTGACCTTATCGGGGTCATTATCATGCTGTCCATCCTTCCCAAAGAGTACCTCTAATATTGCCACCTCTCTTAGCTGTTGGATCCCTTGCTCGAGTGTCTTCCACTGCATTCTATGATGATACTCCTGCATTCTTTCTTTGTGAATGAACCTTTCTCTCACACTCGTTAAGAGCCGCTCCCAGAGAGAGAGAGGTCCTGGCTCCCTCACAAATATCTGGTCCACACCTGGGTCCTGGGTCAACGATCCCAGATACCTTGCCTCACCACTATCCAGTTGCACACTTGTGCCCATAAGGTCCCAAACCCGAAGCAGCCAGGTGGTATAAGGCTCACGCCCCCTTCGCACAATGTCGTTTCGCATAGCACGGAGACTGTCGTGCGACAGGGACTCAGTGATGATTTCTGGCTCTGGCTCTCCTGCTGGTTGTGAGGGCCCTGATTCCCCATCATCATTAACTGGTCGTACTGATTGGTCTTAAACTTCCTCCTTTGCACAGGGGCGACTGCTGCTGGCTGTGGTTGTCCTTGTGGTTCAGCTGAAGCCTGGACGGTTGTAACATCTGTGGGTTCCACTGCTGCACCATCGGACTCACCCTCTTTGGGGCAGGGAGAGGGTTTTTCACTAGCTGAGGAGGTGTATTCCCTTAGCAATTGGCATATCTCCTGGCACACCAGGCCCATCTCCTGGCACATCTCCTTGCGCACCTGGCCCATCTCCTGGCATATCTCCTGGCGCACCTGGCCCATCTCCTGGCATATCCCCTGGCGCACCTGACCCATCTCTTGGCATATCCCCTGGCGCACCTGACCCATCTCTTGGCACATCTCCTGCATCCCTTTTGCCAGTACCCCCACCCAATTTGGGTAGTCCATTTCTGAGGTGGACTGTTGGGCGGCATCAGTCTGTGGGGCCGGATCTCTAGTGTCTGGGGCTGTGGCAGGTTCTGGGGCAGGATCAGGCTCTGGGGTAGGAACTCTACTCTCTGGGGCCATGTCAGGTTCTGGGGCAGGATCTCTAGTCTCTGGGGCTGGTGTCCGGGTAGATATCCAAGCCAATCTCAACTTATCCTTGAGTGCTAAATAGAGTAGGCCTATCAGCAGCAGATGGTTAGTATTCAGAGGGAATTTAAACCCTTCGAAAATTGATGGGGTGGGCCCAAAGAACTGGTTGAGGGGTTGGGAGAAAACTTCCCCTGGTGTCATTTCCTCACAGAAGGCACCATTTTTAACATAACCCCAAAAACATCCACTCAGTGTGTGATAGCCCTTTATCCACGTGCCCACATTCCGGAGGAAGTTAAAAACCCATGAATTCCTCACCTTCTCGACCCATAACGCAAGCTGGATAACAGCAATGGTAGCCTTAGTCAGAGGACCCATATTCAAGTAAGGAGCTGCAAAGGGGAAGAATATAGCCACGGCCACATGCCACCCGAACCAGGGTAAACTAGACCACATAGTGCTGCCTAACAAGGTTCCTATATCTGGCACACAAAATAAAGTTATCCAGGAACTGTTACTCCTTTTTCACCTCTCTCTCTTAATGCCCTCAGGCCCCACGTTGGGCGCCAAGACCTGTCTTGGTTTTGAAAGACAGGTGTCTGCTAAGGAAGGCAGAGGCCCCCCTTGAAGTGGCAGATATAACCCCTTTTCCCTCCAAGTTATTGTATTTTGAAATCAAAGGCCTTTAGGCAAAGATGTGGGAAATAGGAATAACAGTTCTTTACTCTCTCTCTCTCTATATATATGTATATAACCAGTCAAACAAAACAACAACAACTATGGCAGTAACAGCAATCACAAACCCAGTGCCAGCCTTCTCGGCTGTCGGGCCCTTTCCCCTCGGGTGCAGTTCCGCTCGCAGCCGGCAGGGGCGCTGGCGGCTCCCGGTGAGCAGGGCAGGTGCGATGGTTCCCCCGCGGCTGCAGGGGGCGCTCCGGAGCGAGCTCAGGAAACACGTGGCACCAGTGCCCTGGGATCCCAGGAAGGGATGGGACAAAGGCTTCACAAACCCCTGGGCAGCTGATCCCGGACTCTCAGGAACAGCAGGCTGGAACGGCAGGCTAGAGCGGCAGGCTAGAACGGCAGGCTGGAGTGGCAGGGACGAACGCAAATCCCGGGTGGCAGACGAGATGTATCCAGATGGGAAAACCCCACGGAGGCCCAGGCGGGCAGGGCGAGCAGGGCTACAGCGTAGCGAAAGCTCGAAGCAGCAGCGGGGCAGGGCAGCCACAGCCCGGTCTCCAGCAGGGCAGGGAAAGCGGCTTTTGGGGTCCCAGTGTTGTTTCCAGCAAGAAGAAAGAACGGCCAAAAAGAAAGAAGCAGCAGCTCCTTTCTCTGCAGCTTCACTCTCCGGACGCTCAGAGCGAACTGACCCCACACCCAGGTGTAGACAAAGGAGTAGCCAGGCCCGCCCCACTCCCCTTTTTGTCTTTCTTAAGTACAGCTATTTGTCCCCTAGCAACATGCATATGGCAGAAAATTCCTTTAACAGGAAAAAACTAAGACTAAACTAAAACCCCAACAAGATATAGAAAAGCTATGAGTTCACAAAGCATGAAAAGAAAGAAAAAAACTGGTCAGAAAACAAACTGTGTTTAAGAGTTCAGGAAATGCATAAATAAAATTTAGGCTAAGGGAAGATAAAACCTTGTGTTGAAATTAATCAGTCTTTTTTTGTTTAAGTGATTGGCGACAGCCAACATGGCTTCATTAAAGACCAACTGCACCCAACAAATTTAGTGGCCTTCTTCAACAGAGTTACAGTGTTTGTGGAAAAGGGAAACTGATATCATCTACTTGGACTTGTGCAAAGCATTTGACACTGTCCCACATGAGATCCTCGTTTCTAAACTGGAGAGACTGAGAGCAAAATGTCATATTTACTAACAGCAGGAAACAAACACATGGGTATGCAGAAAAAACTAAGATTCAACAAAATAAGATGTTTAAATACTTTGAAAATGGACATCATGTCTTGACATCTCCATTTGATCTTGACATCTCTTTGGTGATGGGTATGAGCTAGTAGTTTTGTGTATAATATTGTTTCTTAGCACGTTGCAAAAAAGATGAATCCAAGTGAAAACAAACATAGAAAATGGGCATTACTACGATACGCTAGGGAATTGAAAAATACTATCTTACAGGAGAACAAAAAGGCATTGCTAGTTCAATTAGCAAAACAAAGAAAGAGGGTATGAGATTGCTGCCTATAAATATAATGGGCAATAATGCTGCCTATAATATAAAGGGCAATAAACACAAGAAAGAAACAGAGCTATTCTAAGGAAAATTCTGGTGTAAGAATACCAGTGGATCTGTGTTAGACATGGATAAATTTAGACTGGAAGCTATGAGACAGTTTCTAACCAGAGTACTGACGTACTAGAAGAAAAGACACAGTAGAAACAGTAGTAGAAAAAATTATTTGTTCTAAAATGGAGCTCAACAATAATATTGAAGAAATTATATTATGTAGTTATCTGAAATAAGAGGGAAGTGGATTAAAGAAATCGTTTCTACTTCTGTAATGTTAAGTGTGCCTGAAATCAAAATCAAGCTCTGCCTTTTTTCATAGCTTTTTTGTATCTATCAAATAGTAATGGTAATAGTTTTATTTTTACTGCACACTTTGAATTTATTATGCAAAATGCTCCCTGGCTGCCTATTTTCCCTGAAGTTTTAAGATAATTTTTGACCCAGTTTTCCTGAACAAAATCTGATGGTTAACATTCCAAACTACGCTATAATTATAAACACTTTTCCTTATTGTTCCAAAAACATTTTTAGACAATTAAAATTTGCTTGCCAAGGAAAATAGGAATCTACTTGCCCAGTCAAGTAAAAAAGAAAATGAGTCAATTTGGACTGAACCCCACACCATTTCCAAATTTGGCATAGCTTGCAGTTCAGTAAGAAATACAATACATTGCTATGCATCTCATTGGGTAAAGGATATATGCATTAAGGAAAGAAAATACCCAGCTGGAAACAGCCTTAAATAATATAAAACAACCTAAAAACCAGAAGTGAAACCTAGAGGATCAACTGTAAGAACTATGCTTATTTCAAAATACAACTGCAGATTCAATGGTAGTGACTTTAAACAGATATTGCATCTAATTAAACATAAATTGAACATTTCAAATTTAATAAGTAAAGAAAAGCCTTACCTTGTTCTTAGTATTTTCACCTGTCTCTGGACAGGGAAAATGTTCATCCAGGAATTCACCCAAAGCACTCAAAAGTTCTTTCTTATAGGTCTTTAATGTCATTATTTTATTTTTCAGTTCATCAAATCCTCTGACTTTCAAACTAATAGTAAAAACATAGCAATAGAACATGGGATCAAATGAAGTAATTAAAAAGTCCTCTATAAGTAAAAAAAATCCCCACTTATTATCTCTTATTATAAATTCAACATTTTTAATCACAGGATATAGCAGCATTACTTCCATGTTTCAAATATAGACTACTGAGCAATTATTTGATCTATTAAACAAAACAAGGAATACATATTAAGAGTTTTGTTGCTCATTTGCTCAGTATTTAAATTTTTCAATTTATAACTCAAAAATGTAGAAATACCTTTCTGTGGAAGACTGTTCAACTTGGGTATTTTTCTCTTCTTCAGCTTTATTAAGAGTATCTAGCACCTGTTCCTGTTCCTCACACCACTGCTGTTCTCTTTGAAACATGAAAAGTAGGAAATGGCACAAAAGATAAATAGTTTCCCTGGACAGTCAAAAAAAATTGAGAAAAAGCTTACAGCATTCCTAAATCCAAATTATTGTATTACCTTTCCAGATCTTCTTCCAGCTTTTTATTCTTTAACTTAACTGTTAACAGCACCATTTCAAGATCACTTTTTATTTTCTGCAACTATAAAAAAAGAGAAATTAAACTACTTTTTGCAGGTAGCCCAGTATTTGCTCTATGTAAGGCTACATCTGTAAATCTGATAAAGAGGGACAAAATCATCTGCAATTTCTTAATAAACATTAAAATCCAGTTTAAAATGCAGGAGCTATTCAAAATGTCACTGTAACCAGTTGCTCATTAGTGTCTTCTTGAAGCTTACAGAGCTTGAAGCAGATTGTGGAGCACACATATGAACTGCTCAGCTGATGAACAACTGATGAGAAAACGTCTACAGCACCAGGGCTCTATCTTCTAAATTATTGCAGCTGCTGGCAAGAAGGAATCCTTATTAACTGTACCAACATAAAATGTGTAGAAAATGAAGATGTTGCAAAGGAAGACAAACTGCATCCATGAACTACATGATCATCAGTGCTAAGGACATATCTGGGACAGGAAATACGTACAAATTAAACTACTGTAGTCATAAGCTATAGGCATTGCTGAATCTAGGGAACAGTGGACTCTCAGTGGGCTGGGTCTTTCATTACAGAATCACAGAATGGGTAAGGCTGTGTTGAGGAACACATTGAGCAGGTAGCTCAGGGTGCAGCTGCAGTGGGAGCTGCAGGTTGAGCTCTGGCAAGAGCCCCTGGAAAGAGGCCATGAACTGCCTACTCTTTGCAGAACAAGGGGCCCAGGGACCTGTGGCCCTGCCAGGTGAGGGGACACTGAGACATGGTTGATGACACCTGGACTTTTCCATGTTTACACTGTGAGGGTATAAAAGCCTTTTGGGTTTGAGGGTATAAAATTCCTTTGTTCTGGGTCCCTCCTCAGAGGCATCCAGCTCAAGCTGTTGTTTTGTTATTATGCCATAATTAAATTATTTTAAGGATCAGGATGTGTGAGCCTAAGGGAAGAAGGAGACCTGGAGTTGAGCTGGTAAGGAAACCTGATCCGACTGTGTGAGTGTGGGGTGTGTATCTGCAAATGGGCTTAGTGCCTGACACAGTGGCTCCTGGATTGTTGGACAGGGAAGTTTCCTCAACCATTGTGTGGGACCACAGTGGGTCATCTGGTCCAACCTCCCTACTCAAGCAGGGTCATCCAAGAGCACAGGGCACAGGTTGCATCCAGACAGTTCTTGAGAAACTCCACTGAGGGAGACTCCACAACCTCTCTGGGCAACCTGTTCCAGTGCACAGTGAAGAAGCTCTTCCTGATGTTCTTGTGCATCCCATTGACTCTTGTCCTATTGCCTGGCATCACCAAGAAGAGCTTGGATCTATCCTCTTCAGATACTCATTTCAGTTGATGAGGCCCCTGTTAGAGCACTATGTTCTTCTACATAATAAAGTTTCTAACAGTTTCCGCTTTTTCTATTATAAGCCTATGACTTGGATGTATTTTTTCTGCTTCCATACAAAATAGGAGCACTTGAGAATTTAGCTCAAAGAAATAAAAATTCTGAAAATATGCTACAGAAGCAAATATGCTCCATATATACAACATCTGAAAAAAACTGGAATCCTCAAACATCAGACCAACATGCCATATCTATACAGGCAAATCAAAGTGTGTAATCTAACAACTTTTTGATAGTGACTCTTAACAGCAGTTGAGTTTGCTGTTGTGAGTGATACTAGAAAGCATCAGACATAGGAATATTCTCAAGTCACATAGCATTCCTGTGTCCCATCAATATAGTGTAATGTTACCTACAAGACATTCTTGATTTGCTCTTTCTTCCAATGGAGGAATTCAACAAACTACTTGCAAGTTATTGCCACAGAACTCAATGTCTAAGATAACTGACTTTTCCCTGTAGCACATAATATTACATAATTTTTTATTATGAAATGCAATATATTATAACTTCTTGTTAAAAAAAATACACACGAGTATCTTAAAGGCAGGTGTCAGAGGATAGGGTCAGGCTCTTCTCAGTGGTGCCAACTGATAGGACAAGGGGCAACAGGCACAAACTAAAATACAGGAAGTTCGGTCTGAAAATTAGGAAAAACTGTTTTACTGGAGGGTGACTGAGCACTGTAACAAGCTGCCCAGAGAGGCTGTGGAGTCTCATTCTTAGAAGATATTCAAAAGCCACCTCGACACAATCCTGTGAGGCACTCAGGGACAGGGTTTAGTGGTGGATTTGGATGGTTGAACTTGAGGATCTTAGAGGTCTTTTCCAACCTAAACTATTCTATGATTTTGTCTCCAGAGGTCCATTCCAACTCCAGACATTCTGTGACAGAGTCCACTTAGCAATTAAAATTCAGCCATGGATCATCTTGAAACAATTCTGAGTGGATCTTCTTGCCCAAGCACTTGTGCAATGTTAAATGAAGGTAATCTTGAAAAGTACAGTGTGTAGGCTTCAGCCCTGGAAATGGGCCCTGTTGCATGATGTTAAAGATGATGGCTAAATCTTTGCAAGGCATGGTAATCACTCTCCTTGGCACGAGACTTCTGTCTCCTGGTGGCACCCAGAACAATGGGACTCCAATCCTGAGTGAGGCCTTGGAGCATTAATGTATCAGGGATGTTGATTATCACACCATTTTTGTTGCGTGCAGATGAGTTTGTGGAGCTACTGTGATTAGATGGCATATCCAGAGGCAAAATACTGTTTTATTGTGCATTACCCACTGACTCGTGCAGTAAGTCAATTTAAACCTCATTCATCACAACTAGGAAATTTTACTAGTTATACTACAGGGAAAAAAAAGCATTAGAACAACAAAAATGGCTGAAGGAAAATACACAGTATTTTAGCAGTAGTCCACCCTAGGAACAGTCACAGGAAAATGCAGTAATTGTATATACTGATTTTCTTTTTTCCCCAAAAAAATTTTATTATCTCTTACAAACAAAAATACTTACCTCTTCTTTTCCTAATTCTAACAGTACATCTGGATTTGTAGAAATTACTGAAAAATAAAATGAATAGGTTATTTTTTGCACTGGATGATAAAGGTTTATTGATACTGAAAAGCAGCCTGGCTAGAGAGAAATCTGTGTACCCTCTAAAAAACATTTTGGCTGTCAGCAGCAGTTTAACCACATGCTGTGGTATCCTGCTGGGCTAACCTACTAACGCTATTCAGCAAGTTAAATTAGACTGAAAAAAGTGCAATGTTAATGCTTGTGTGTCAATTTTTATACTGAACTACCTCCAAGTACACTGGTGTAGGTACATAATGAATGAACACCACATTTCCATATACTTCAAGACAACTGCGCCTGATTTTTTCAGCAGAAGGCATTCAAACAACATTACCAATGTGGGCAATCAAATTACTCCAGTCTTCCAATTCCTTGTTAAACAGCCTCCCAAATGCTTGATCAGGACTACAGAACCTAGTTTTAATAACTTCAGAAGCATGTCACCATTCTTATTGTTCACAAGAACAGCTATATACAGGGAGATGAAAGGTCTGGCAAGGCCAATACCCTAACTCCAACCCTGAGTAACAGCAATATCTAAGGGAAAGCAAAGCACAATTCAAGAACATAGAAATGTTTCCCCAGAATGCTTCTACAAAATGCAGTGATTTATGACTCATGCATTTTCAGAATAAAAATTGAATTATTGTATTTTACAGCATTCAACAGACTCCAGTCAATTCTCGGATCCATGTCAACTTGCAGCTTCTGCATAAACATGACTTCTTTAAACTATTTCAATACACTAACAGGAGATATATGAAAGCTATTCTAACAGATTTAAATCTTTGTAAGACAGATTTTTTTTGTGCAAGTTTGGGCTTGAAATCGCTAATCTTACAAGTAATTATTTAAATAAAAGAATGCCTTTAACAAAAAGAAAACCCTTAACCCTCTCATGACAGCATTAAACATCTCCTAAATACATACAGTTGATTTAATAAATTCAGAAAAGTACTTTCTTTGGTAATGCTATATTACTTAACCTCAACAAATTTTAAGAAGCTTTAGATTAGTAGTTTTAAAAGCACTGTTTGTTTTCAGATGAAAATCAGAAAAACTACTGACTTAAAAATGCACTATATTAAATGCTCCAATAAAATTCCTTTTACTTAGAGAATTACCGTTTCTCCATCTTGACACAAAACTTGAGCTCCCAAATTAAGCTCAAGAGCTGTGGGAGATAGTGGTCTGTGCTTTATTAGAGTAAGCTTTGTTTATTTACATGAATATCCTATCTACATGTGATAAAATTCATTGGTGCACTTTTATTCACATTCATTGGCATATTTGAAAAAACCCATACAATTCTTCCCCCCGCCCCGTCCTCCTGACATGATCTTTATAAGCCCTCCCTTACCAATTATTATCAATTTCTACAATTGCCTTATAATACTTCTTTATTTCTAGATACCTAATCCTGAGCTCATACTTCCCATTCAATGTTCACATTGCGTGAGTATCAGAATAGAAGGCCCTGTCTTCCTGGAAAAGGAATCATTCACCATAATTTAGTGAAGGAACAATGCAGATCTAAAACCTTGGGACAACACACTTATGACAGCTGCTGCTGTAAATTCATGGGTTGCTCATGGGTTGCTCAATCCACTATCAGTTAAATCTTTTTCAGTTGTTTTCACAATCACTACACTCTCAAAAGTCAAACATCAGACAGAATTGCCTAGCGATACACAGTACAATTACTAAGCAAAATACTACCAGATGCTAGGAATGTAAAAGCAACACTATGCACATGTTTATACAGAAACTCATACTAAAATAAAACAAGGTATTTGGCAGAATACTGCTATTTTGCAAAGAAAAACAGAAATTGTGCACAGACCACAACTGCTTTAAATGGTTTAAAATATGGCTGCTTTCACTTCCTTATTTTGCAAAGGTAAAAGTTAAATTCTATTTTTATAAGCCAAATGCCTTTTAAAAAGTTTTAATTCAGCTGATTTAGCAGACCTAGAGCTACTTAAATAATACCAGAAAGTGGGAGTGAAAAAGAGACTAAAGTAAAAGCTTCACAAAAATAAAATTTGCATCGTGAATTCAAGTCTGCTTGCCAATACTGTGCTCAAAAAAACGTAGAACTACCAAGTTATAACCTCCGAAAATAAGGTTTAAGATTGAAATGCTGACAGGCCCCCATTTACAGGAAATGAACTGGCCACTACTAAAAGCAGAAACCAAAGTAACAAGACAGCCTGACATTCATGCTCCATTAGTAAATTGTATTAAATCAGTATTTCTGCTATTTCTAGTTAGATAAAATCAGACAATGTTTTCAATTAAGTAATTCCTCCTTCAAAACAAATAGTAGGTAGAAAGAAGCCAAGACAGAGAAATAAGCAAAGTGGACTCCTTCTTTTCATACAAGCACCATAACTATATTCTAATTCTTAGCAGCAACATTTTTTTCTTCCACTGGAAAGGGAGCCAAAAAAGGCAAAAATTTGGCTGCAACGTATTAATTATAAATAGATAATTTCTCTATTACAAAATTAAGATTCTAATAAGAAATATTATCATCTGGGAATAAGTAAAAATGGTTGAACAAAGCAAGTCATCAAGCCAAAAAAATAGGCCAAGGATATTTTTAAGCCAATAGCTTGAAGTTAAATATACATATTTTACTAAGGAAATCTAATAGCCAGGTATTTTACCCAGATAAAAACTAGGTGCTTTCAATTAATTTGCTCTAAACCAGCAGCTTATTCATGAACAGCAGCCAGGAACCAGTATGTCCCAAATTCATTCAATGACATGCCTTTGGTCTACATACCTCAGCAGCATTGGAGGTTGACAGTTCTTGGAGTGAGGCTTACAACACTGAACTATGAATTTATTCTAATAGAGCAAAAATATCTATTTATAAGAAAGAAAAATATTTTTTTCCCAGCGTCTCTTATTCGATGGTGATATGCAGCAAGTATACAGACTTTGAAAGAATTTGGAGAACTGCCTCTAATGTTGATCTGAAAAGGTACTTCCATTTGGCTAAATGACAAAACATTGGACATTATCATGTGCTGTCTAAAACACATACCTCTAATTTTGCAAATACTATAAAACCAAGCCTCTACTGGCATAAAAATACTCAAATGAGTCGATATATTAATTTAAAGATTAACTAGAAGTTGTACTGGACTGACAGGTGCTAACAGGTCCTTGACAGGAGACATAACCGGGAGTACTACCAGAATATTAATGATAGTGTAGTGTGAACCGTTTTAGGAATCACCATATGGGACATCTGAAAACAAAGATTACTTTACTCACACTTAGACCCTGAATACTTTTATTTCCAGTGTCTGGCCACATCAGCCTTGCAAGAGAGTGAAATCAGTCAGCACTGATGCTTATGTACAAAGAGAATTTTGAAGAACTGAGGAATTCATACCTTTTGACTGATAATGCCTAACAAATGTAAGAACTACCACTAGTCTCAGTGGTTTGTGCTTCTCAGGATCAGTAAGCATTCTGGACTCCTGTTGTTCAAAAATTCTAGTGTCTCTTACCACTTTATCTTGACCTGAAATCTCCAATCCCTGTTAATTCAAAATACGTATTTTTCTACAGTATAATGGGCTTAGCACTAAAAGTCTAAGTTTCAACTAGCACATCATAAAACAACATACCTTTGTAAAATATTAATTTTAAAAAATCAGAGGATGTATGGTTAAAAATACATCTAGGTCAATTACTGTTAGCTTATTAGCAATACTTGCAAAGATGAAAAATGTATCAGTTTCTTAAAAGATAAAATGAAGACAACATTATTTGCCAAAGTAGCTCTGTTCTAAAAAGGAAATACAAATGAAAGATGGAGAAAAAACAATTACACAGAAAAGAATATGAAGGTGGGTAACAATACAATGAACTTTTCTTATTTGGTTAGGAGATCTGCTAATAGTTGCTTTTCCATTCAGCTGACTGATGAATGGTGGTATTAATCATGCATTTCTTTGTGCAGAATCATACAATTAAGTTACAGTGGAATTCACTTTTAATTTCAAGTCGACTTAGAACTGAAGTACAAAAATAATGAAGAAATGAACCATACATGCTGCTTTTTTTAGTAGCATTAAATTTATTTCACTTTTTAAGTAGTTATAAAATGAACGTACAATCAGCAGACATTCAGTATACCCATGGCCTAGATGAAAGAAACTCTGCAGAAGTTTATATAAGCACTCTTTACAGGGAAACAGTTACTTACCTTCAGGATTTCTCGATTGCCACCAAAGATAATCTACTGTTAAAGTCTTCCATCGCAGCATTAACAAGGAAAGCTGTGTAACAAGAAAAGAAACATCTCTTGAAGTGTGTTGAGTTGCATTGGCATAAACTGAGGTAGGACGGGACAGAAATTGAGTTATTAAGTTGATATAGTAGAAAGCAAAAGAGCATCTATTACAACAGAACACTAATTCCTTAAAATATTTTACAGTCATTCGCAGGATCAAGAAATGTTTCTATTACTTTTTCAAAGGGGAAAATGAGAAAGAGTCAGAGTTGTGAAGGTCCTTCAGAGGAAGGTTCATATAAGTAAAGAAATGCTTTCTAACGTCATCTCTGAACCTCCCCTCGTGTATTTTTGAACCATTCCCACACATAATATCACTGGGTATCAGAGATAAGATACCCCTGAGGAAGCAGGTCACCCCTCAGCTCCTTCCCTACAAAATAGAGACACCCAAAGTCCTCAGCAGTTCCTCATAGGACATGGCCTTCCAGCCCTCTCAACAGCTTTGTTGCCCTCCTCTGGATGCACTCAAGGACCTTCACAACCTTCTTAAATTGTGGGGTGCAGAGCTGCCCTGAGCACTCCAGGTGAGGCTGCACAGCACTGAATACAGTGGGATAATCCCTCTCTTGTCGCTGGCAGTGCCGTGCTCAAGCTCCCGGAATGCTGTTTGCCCTCGGAGCTGCCAGGGCACACTGAGGGCTCCCACTGAGCTGCTGTCAACCAGCACCCTCAGATCCCTTCCTGCAGGGCTGCCCAACAGCCACTCCTTTCCTGCTTTATCCTTGTGCCCAGCATCGCTCTCAAGTCCTAGATGCAGAATCCATCATTCATTGTTATTAAATGTCATGCCAATGATGACTGCCCAATGTTCTAAGCCAGCTGGATCCCTCTGCAAGGCTTCTTGTCCCTCAAGAGCGTCACCAGCACTGTCCAGTTTGGAGTCATCAGCCAGCTTGCCCATGGTGGATTCCAGTCCTTCATCCAGATCACTGATAAAGCCATGGAACAGAACTGGCCCTAGAACTGCACCCTGAGGAACACCGCTGGTGGCTGGTCACCAGCCAGATGCAGCCCCAGTCACTGCACCCCTCTGAGCTCTGCCCTTCAGCCAGGTCTCCACCCAGCACACCGTGAACCTGCTCATCCCACAGCTGGGCAGATGTCCAGAAGGATGCTGTGAGAGGCAGCGTAACAATGACATTTAACAAGAAGAAATTATATATGTACTGTTTAGGAAATAGTCCAAATAAGTATTGAAGTTACACCCCCTCCCCTCCCATTTTGCTGCCTATGTTAGTCATTTATTAGTTGCATTTTTCAAAGTTACTAAGAGAAAATCTGTCCTTATCTCGATCCATGTGGCTTCAGTTTTATTTCCTCTCCCCTGTCCAGATGAGGAGGGGAGTGTTGAACAGCTAAGGTGGGCACCTGGTGGGCAGATAAGATCAAACCCACCACAGATACACCTGCGGGAACTGGTAGGTGAAGTGGCAAAGCCACTATCCATCATATTTGAAAAGTCATGGCAGTCTGGTGAAGATCCCACTGACTGGAAAAGGAGACATACAACTGTATTATTAAAAAGAGATAAAGAAAGATCCAGGAACTACAGAGTGGTCATTCTCACATCTGTGCCCAGCAAGATCATGGAGCAGATCCTCCTCAAATTATATTAAGGCAAGTGGAAAATTAAGAGGCAATTGGTGTTAAGCAACAGGACTTGAAGGGCAAACCATGCCTGACAAATTTGGTGGCCTCCTATAACAGGATTACAGCATTGGTGGATAAGGGAAGAGCTACTGATGTCATCTATTTGGGAGTTGTGCAAAGCATTTGACACTGTCTGGAACAACATCCTTGTCACTAAACTGGAGAGACACAAATTTCATGGACAGACCACTCAGTGGGTAAGGAATTGGCTGGATGGTCACACTCAGAGGTGCAGTCAACAGTTCAGCATCCAGGTGGAGATCACTTATGAGTTGCCATTCCTTAGGCCTTGTTTCTGAGACAGGCACTGTGTAACATCTTTGTCAGGGACATGGACAGAGGGATCAAGGGCACCCTCAGCAAGTTCACTGACAGCACCAGCCTGTGTGGGGCAGTGACACGCTGCAGGGAAGGGATGGCATCCAGAGGGACCTGGACAGGCTTGAGAGCTGGGCTAGTATGAAACTCATGAAGTTCAACAAGACTAAGCACAAGGTTCTGTACCTGGGTCAGGGCAATCCCCAGCATCATTACAGGCTGAGAGCAGCCCTGACAAGAAAGACTTCAGGATCCTGGTGGATGAGAAGTTGGACACGTGCACTTGCAGCCCAGAAAGCCAATCATAATCTCTGCATCAAAAGCAGCATGGCCAGCAGGTCAAGGGAGGGGATTCTGCCCCTCTACTCTAGTAAGACCCCACCTGGAGTGCTGCATCCAGTTCTGGGGTCCCCAACATAAAAAGGATGTGAACTTCCTCAAGTAAGTCTGAAGGAGAACCACAAAGATGACTGCAGGGCTGGAACACCTCTCCTATTAAGACCGGTGAGGAAAATTGAGGTTGTTCAGCTTGGAGAAGGCTCCAGGGAGACCTTATAGAACCTTCCAGTACCTGAATGGGGCCTAAAAGAAAGGAGAGGGACTGTTTACAAGCACATGTAGTGATAGGACAAGGGAAAATGGCCTTAAACTGACAGAGGGCAGGTTTAGATTAGCTATTAGGAAGAAACTCTTTATTGTATAAGCACAGAGACACTGGAACAGATTGCCCAGAGAAGCTGCAGATGCCCCATCCCTAGAAGGGTTCAAAGCCAGGTTGGATGGGGCTTTGAGCAACCTGATCTAGAGGAAGGTGTCCTGCCTATGCCAGAGGGGTTAGAACTAGGAGATGTTTAAGGTCCTTTCTAACTCAAGCCATTCTGTGATTCTATGGTCTTAACAGAAAATTAAGTACTTTTTAAAAACCACTGTCTTACCTTGGCATCTGATTGTAGCAGTGTGTCTGTTCCTAGAAGCATTAGCTTGCTCTGACACTTGATAGAAAAAACAAAACACAAAGAAAGTTTGTTTACTCTTCTCTTTTGTAAGAAAAAGCACAAGTCTTAGAAATTTCAACATAACTTTTAAAATAGAGGAATAAAAGAATTTTAACTTAGATCCTACCACATCCCTTATACCCTAACCCAGAAGAGCAAATTAAGAAATATTTTGAAATCATAGCACAGTAAAGTAGAACTTAATTAACCAAGAAGTAGAAAAGCAGCAGCTAAAGAAAAATGCATCATTTGAGAAAAAAGGCAAGTTATGAGGGAGAAGTTCATATGGGGAAAGGCATTGAACAGATGAAGAAAGAACATGAGAAACTGGGAAGAAAAAGGGAAACAGGGAAGCTACTGAGAAGTTAACACACTTTCTGCTACTCTTCTGGATCTCTGAGAAGAGCAATACATTATAGTACACATTTTTAGTTTTAAGTCATTTAGGGCAGTATACTGTAAAATTCAGAAGCAGTCTTATTTTTGGGAGTACACTATATCAGCTCCCATGACTGCAATGGGGTATATATACAGTCTGAAATTCAGGCCACCACGAATATCCAAAGCATAAACAGGAGACACTTGCTAAACTCTCGTTTTTTCCCGTCACCAATTTAACCTGCCTCATGACAAGGCAGGATGTATTCTACTAAACAGCAGAACTACTAAGCAGTACTTTGGAAACCTTGCTGTTAACGTTTGGATACCAGACACTATACAGGATTTCTCCCACAAAAACTGCTCATGATGACATACAATTATTGGAACATTACATGTAACCATATAACCTAAGAGCTAATTAAAAGACTATTAGTTTAAACCTTTTGCTGAAACATCAGTGCATCCAGGATGGAAAATCAAAGTAATAAAAATCCTACTGTTTTTATCAACTTCCAAAACTAACACATCACTTCCTGTATTATTTTGGGCATGGTGGGAATGAGATACAAGACATCAAATATTTTCAATTAAATTCAAAATAGTAAACATTCAAATTTACCTTCTAATTTGAAAATTTGAAAGAAAGTTCAGGTCCTCTGAAACGGTGCCAAACAAAAGTTCAGAAACTTAGACACAGACTTGCCCGCCACTTGTTACATGCAAACTTACCCGAATACTCAACAAGAAATAAAGTCATGTTAGTCTTTTTGAATCAAATTCTGTAAAATCACTGCACTGTGAGTTGTCTGTACTTTGTTCTACTCTAAATTTGGAAGTACTTTTACTTCAGTTTCTGATATTTTAATACTTTGAACCTACAACTCAGAACTCCAGCAAATAGCATGCAAGTACCATACAAAATTGAGTGAAGTGATTAAGACCCTGAAATTAAAATTTAGAACATGACTGTTCATCAAACTCAGCAGAATCTTAAAGAAATAACAGTATTCCCACAGAACTGATAGAAGTTCATGCTTTCTGGGAATGCTGTAAATAAAAATAACCAGCCCTAAAGTGTTATTGTTAGCATACTGCACCATGTATCAAGAGAGAAATATTAACCATGACAATGTAACTGTCAGTTTACATAAGCCTATGCAAACATCATTGTCCTCCTCTGCCTCTCTCTCTTCCCTATTCTCTCTTTCCTTTAAGAGCCAAAGTACATGTGAACTGGAATCCCATCTTTTGTGAGACTAAAGACAGAAGGGTCTCAGCATGCTGGTACTACCACAACAGAAGTAAATTGTTTAATTTTCCAAAATTTTAACATATGCTCCAATGCTAACTAACTCATCAGCACATTGACACTACAAGGCATTCTTCACCCCTGCCAGCACTTCTACCTTTGAACTTTCTGAAGATCTTTTTTCTTTTTTTTTTGTTGTTTTTCTTTTGTTTGTTTGGGTTTTTTTTTGGTTGGTTTGTTTTCTATTGGTGGGGGTTTTTTTGGGGGGGGGGGGGTGTCTGTTGGTTTGGTTTTATTGAAATGGTTTCTTTGGAGGGATTGGGGCAAGCATCTGGTGAATAAAATAATTCTGTAAAAGGTTTATAATAAATCTGGTCTATCAATTACATTTACATACCTCTTCCATCTGCTTCCAAATACTCTCACATTCCTCCACGAGTTCTTCCTTGTAATTTACAGGACCACCTGCGTTAGCGATTTCTGGTAAACACACAGCCTATTAACAAGCAAATAGAACAGTTACCATATAGATCTACAATAACTGATACTGGTTACCAAATCGTATCTGCCACTTCAGATCAACTATGTAACAGAATAAACTCCCTTAATCCAAAGCTTTTAGCTAACTCCCCTGTAGCTCTAGAAAGCACCCAGTCATTAAGTAAAATCAGCTAACTATACAACTAAGTAAAATTAGAAGACACTAATAATTTACTTTTAAAACTCAATGACAAGTGCTAAATTTTCTTAACTGCTTTGATTATCTGCAAAGGCTTTTTTTATTTTTCAAGAACTTTAATATAGAAACAATAAGAGACTCTCATATCTACAAAGACACACTCTACCTCCATATATCTGCAGACTTTTTAAGCAGTTACTTCTGCTCTGTCAGTAAATGTACTAATCTATTTCTCCTTCATTTGAATTCAGAATATTTATATTAAGCATCCTCAAAGTTACTAGGAAAACAAACAAAAGAACCTGAAAGATAGGGCATCTGGACAGCCAAAGAAAAATCAACCCAAGTTAAATTAAAAACTTTGAGAAACTGTTGGGTCAGAAACAAACACATACAAATTCAGAAACCGAATCCTAATTATCTCAATTAAGAGATACCTTGTAGGAACCCAGAGTGCCGAGAATATTTCTCTGCCTGTTTTTAAGGGTTCTTACCCCGCTGGACAACACTGGTATAGCTTCAAACCTTGGAAAAAATTACCAACAGTCAGACAACAACTAGAAAATACAGTGGTGTGAATTAGGTGATAGACTACTATGTAAGATTGTCACAGGGTGAAAATTTAGAGCTTTTAGGCTTCTCTTTACAGTAAATAGATAAGAGTAAAAAATATCAAAATGGAGGATTGTTGTTGTTCTCTAGACCTTCTTCTTCTTCTAATACTCCACATTCTGCAGTAAAAGTAGTTTGGAATGATTGGATAGAAAATTCCACAGTTCCTGTCCGTGTTACTGAATAATTGGTAAGAAAGTGAAAATAATATATGTTTTTAGTGACTATTAGTTAAAATATCTTTAAAAGGCTGTGTAAATCTTGATAATTGCTCTCTCTCACTCCTACTTTTCCTCCTTCCATGCTGTATCTGGGTCACGCTAGTGGCTCAGTTCCTCTGATAAGACTTAATAAACAACTATCTGGAAGCACTGAAACTACAGAAGACATCTCGCTTTATCTTTTAAACTCCTTGCAAGGACTTTCAGCAAATTCTCTCCCATCAGGAGAGACTCAATTTATGGCACGGTAAAGTGTCATACCTGAATGACATCAGCAATTAACAGGGGAAAAATAAGAAGGGCCAAAATTTTTTTTTCAAGGGACAACAACAAACAGGCTAGATGTACCAGATGCAGGAAGCCTTTAAAAGTACCTTAGTGGATCACTAAGACCACCAAACAGATTGAGATTAAATTGAAACATTAAAAATAGATAAAGATCTAAAGAAGAATTACACCTCTCCACCTTCTTATTGATGCACAAATTACTAACTCAATCTTTTGTTCTTTTTCAGAACAAAAACACAGAGAAAATTATGTCAAAAACCCAATTTAAAAGGAGTAAAATATTCAACTAGTACTTCCAAAGTTCAAGTACCTCATAGTAAAGTGGATGAGGAAAGAAAATCAGAATATCTCAGTGAATGCTGGAATTACACAAGAGAACTCAGAGGTAGCCAATACTTCTACTAAGCCTTTCTGGAAAATTAGTTGCATCCATAATTAAAAACGGAACACTACAAAATGTAGGTTACCATAATCTTTTAAGAACTAATGAGCATAGTTTTTGCAAAGGAAAATCATTATCTTCTAAAGAGCCTTGGAATGTCTCCATAATATAAAACAGAAACAGCTCACATAATTTATTAAGACTTCTGAAATGCCTCCAGCAAACACTGCCCAGAAGAAACTAAGAAAGAAACCAAGCATTCTTAGTTTTTCCTCAGACAGAAAACTGTTAAAAGGAGGCAAACAAAGAGGGACTGGGGGGATAGCGGGGAGGCAGAAGAAAAAAAAGGAGGGGGAGAAAAAGAACCCCAGGCTATGGAAATCTGGAAGGGGTCTTGGAGTGGGATAAAAAACTATTCCCCCTGTGTCCCCTGCAATAATACAGTTCATCACCATGAAAGCATTGTATGAAATAAAACTCTGAAGAGAAAGCCAGAAAAAACTCCATCACACAAAACTGATTACAACAACAACTATTGTTGTTGACTTTAAATTTCCAGATGGATTTCACACATTTTGAAATGTACATATTGTGAGACATGACAGGGCTCTCACAAGCCAAACTAATAGTTTGTAGTCCTTAATGCTGTGCTCTTAACTACCTTACAGAGTATACACGCTCAAGTGCCACTTTCAGATCCTATTTTCTTGTAGCTTGCAGTTTTCCCTATTTCAGTATGGTTAAACTACATTTCTATTTTCATGCCATACATGAAAACTGAAGGCTGTTTTAGCATTAATACTAATATCTTCCAGTTTTAACATGTTATTCCTTTTTACCTTGTTTTAGGACTACATAATTAGGTAAAAAATACACACAGTCCCAAGTGCAGGCTCTACGCTAGCCAAGGCTTTATGAAAAAATCACAGCATCAGTCAGGTTGGAAGAGACCACAGAGGGTCATTTTGTCCAACCTCCCTGCTCAAGCAGAGTCATCCCACAGGACATGGCACAGGATTGTGTACAGATGGTGCTTGAATATCTCCAGTGAGGGAGACTCCACACCTTCTCTGGGCAACCTGTTCCAGTGCTCAGTCACTCATTAAAGAAGTTCTTCCTCACGTTCAGGTGGAACTTCTTGTGCATCAGTTTCTGCCCATTGCTTCTCGTCCTATTGCTCAGAAACACCGAAAAGAGCCTGAATCCATTCTTCTTGGCACTGTCCCCTCATATACTTATAAACATTAAGAAACCGAAACGCGTCATGCGACCAAGCATAAAACGACCAATTGCGGGAAGACGAGACGGGAGAGGAGAGGAGACTGACAGCGGGTCTGTGAAAGAGACACGAAGGCACCATGGGAAGCAAAACATAGACAGGGTACAAATAAGATCGCGAAAGCGGTGAGACAGAGAGCTCCCGCGCCCCCGACACGAACCCCTGCAACACAACAGCGGCGGGAGGCCGTGAGGCGGGCAACCCCCGCTCACAGGCGAGGGGTGAACATCGCCCCTTCCCAGCCGGGAAGCCAGAGCCCTCCCTACAAAGGAGCTCCGCGGCCCCAGAGGCCGAGAGCCCCCCCCAGCCCCGGCGTATCGAAACGCCAGGATCCCCCCAAGCGCCGGGATCCATCCGGGATTCTCCCGCCGCCCATTCCCGCCCGTTACTACCATGGCCGTTTCCCGCCGTCTGCTCCGCGGCGCCTACGTCACTCGCAGAGCGCCTGGCGCGGCGCGGGGCTGTGACGTCGGCATCATGGCGTCCGCCGAGCCCGAGCGCAAGCGAAAGCAGCAGGAGGTGGTGGCGGGCGGTGGGGACACGGCGATAGCGGAGGAGGAGGATGAGGAGGAACGCTGGGTTGGGCCGCTCCCGGGGGAGGCCGCGCAGGCGAAGAAGAGGAGAGGTAAGGGGAGGAGCGGAGCGCTGCCCCGAATAGGGTCCGGGGCGGTGAGATCGCCTCCAGGCCCCGCCGGGCGGGAGCGGCCACGGGGTGAGAGCAGACCGTATCCTGAATCGGTGTTTCGCATGTAAAATGACCGCGCTGTGAGGGATCCCCTCGGGTGCGGAATTACAGGGCGAGGGTCTCAAGTGCTGAGAAAGTTGTGGCCGTTCAGCCTGGAGAAGAGAAGGTTACACGGAGAACTCATAGCAACCTTCCAGTGTCTATAGGAGCTTACAAGGAAGCCGGAGAGGGACTCTTCGGCAGGCACTGTAGTGACAGCACAAGGAGTAATGGGTGCAGACAGAGAGGGGAAATTGACGTTAGCTATAGGGAAAATAATACTTTACAGGAAGAGTGGTGAGGTACTGGCGCAGGTTGCCCAGCGATATTTTGGGTGCCCCAACCCTGGCAGTGTTAGTAGGAGGTGGCTTGGGACTAGATGGTGTTTAAGGCTTGTTGTAGCTCCTTAACATTCTATGATTCTGTGGCTTTTGCTTCCTCTGGAGGAAACTTTCAGGCTAAGAGCCCTGCTGTGCAGGCTGAAGCTGTGCTGTTTACGGCTGTGGAATTAATCCATCTTTCAGATCACTGCCCTAAGCTGGACGAGCAGTAGAAGCCTCTAGGCTGTATTTTGGCATGTGGTATTGCTCTGTGCAGCAACTCCCAGCTGTCTCGGTATCACTGTAAAGTAAATATGACTTTGACAACGTTCAGCAGATGTAAACCTGCAGGTTCAGTAAAAAATGCCATTGCCCAGCTGTTAATGAGTAGGATCTAAAAATCAGAGACAAAGCTCAAAATCAGATTATTTTAGGTCAGCCAGTTAAACAATTAAGTAGGTGGGTACCAGCATGGGTACCAGCAGTTAGAATTTAGACTACAAGACTTGTGTGGGACCACAAATCTTGTAAAAACAACAGGGGTACCTGTGGGTTCAGAATGAAATGAGGTTCAGGTGGTCTTCTGTTTTCTGGCAGTAACTTAAAAACTGTTGACTTTGTTTTTTGGGTTTTTTTTACCATTAAGACAATTAAGGTGACAGTTGCTTTAAAAGGAGAGAACTATATGAGTTAAAGCAGCATTTGAGTGGCTTTAGTCCACGGAAAATGTGTAAGTCTCAGTGCAAAGCTAGAGTTAAAAGCCCTTTAATTATGTTTGCACAAAATCCCGCATATTTTTGACTAAAATATGAGTAAGCAATACCAGGATAAGTAAAAGAGAACAGAAACTAGATGTACCTTTATGAAAAAAAATTTCAGATTTTTCTTTTTATTCTGTGTAGTTCTTGAATTTGAACACGTTTATCTTGAAAATCTACCATCAGCTTCGATGTATGAACGCAGTTACATGCACAGAGATGTTATTACACACGTAGCATGTACTAAGTAAGTATTTTTGTTTTCCATTGTATTTCTTCGTCAGGGATGTATTTTTGTATATGCTAACAAGTTTTCATTGTAGACACTTTATAATGGAAAGTTACAATGTCCTGAGGTGGTATGATAAGGGTGGTGGGGGGTTTTTTAAAAGCTGTGTGGCTTACCTAGAAGCAAGATAAAAATTGTTTGTATAGACTAAAGGAGGGTCTTAAAATCCTTGTTAAAATGTGCATTTTAAGAATAAGATCGACTGACTGCCTCTTAAAAAGTACCATTCACCAGAACTGCTGAGATCACATACACACAATTAAAATAGGAGTTACATATACATATTCAAAAAGGATAGAGTTATATGTTTTCTCAGTTTAGGCGGTGATTTTTCATAAATTAATCCAAATGCACCAAAATACCTGTTTTTTTCCAGGAGTTATAGTACCTATTCAGACAAACTGTCACAGTAATTTCTTGAGATTTCATTTTCTGCACAGTGTTAATCATAGTGCAAATTAGTGCCCAGTGGGAAAGCGCATAATGTATGTATCTGTTTACTTGCTTTTATTTTTCTGTTATAATTTTAGGACAGATTTTATCATAACAGCCAGTCACGATGGACATGTAAAATTCTGGAAGAAAATAGAAGAAGGGATTGAGTTTGTTAAACACTTCCGAAGTCACCTGGGTGAGAAGTTGCTCTTTCTTCTCTAAAAGACCTCCCTTTTTCCTCCCCCTTGCTCTTTGTTGTTTGAAGAGAGTGCAAATAGAGAGATTTTGGGATTCCTTTAGTGCAGTCAAAGATTAAATGATGTTTACCTATCTTCCATTTATTCCTCTGTCCTGTTATATTTTGCACCTAAGCTCCAGCAGGGATAGGATGAGAATGAAGCATGTGGGACTCTGCTTGTGCGGATCCACTACACCCTTATGCCCTGCCTGTGGGGAGAATATCTGGGACATAAGTGAACAAAGTGCATAACATGGTTCATAAAATCCAGAGAAGTTTAAAAATATGTTGCTTTAAATAAGGGTACCTCAATGCCTTACTTTTTTTTTTTCCCCCCTGGCAGTATGGAAAAAAAGTGATTATTTTCATCTAGAGTTATTGTAACTGTAGAGTAAATTCTGCATTATTGTTGTAATTATCAGCTGAATTGCAATTAGGAAAAACTTTTTTTTTTAACCCAATTTCCTGAACTAATAAGTACACAAAGCTCTTCAACACTACTAAGGATTAAATAGGCTGGACAGAAAATGAGGTTCTCAATGGTATTAGATATTATGATATGCCTGAAGGAAAAAAGTCCAGTTTGATATGCCACAATGTTACAATAAGGAAAATATTTAATAATAGGTAGGAAAAGTATATTCCTTTTAGAGTTACAAGACTAAAGTAGGTTGTTGATCTTAGCTATCAGGTTCTTATTATATACAGAAGCAAAATGTGAGAACAAAATCTACCATGTGAAAATCAGCATTGTGAGAAATTTATGGAAGGCTCAATTGCAGAGTAATTTTGAGTATCATGGGTATAATAGTCTACAGAGTTCTGCTGCTTTTACCCTGTTGAGAGATGCAAGCTGAGGAGCACATGGTGTTTACCCCATCATAGTGTTCTCAGTTTTCTAAAATCAACATTTTGAACTGAACTAATTGCTACTGTAATCTTTTACTTATGTTTATGGTAAATTGTTCATTATCACATACCTGAGTCTAAATACTGATAGGGTATAAAGTATTGTTTTGTGAACTTTTTTTTTTAAATAATTTTTTATTGAAGTCAGGTTTTAACTGAAAAAGGTGACAAAACAGTTGGGAAACAGGTTTAAACCTCTGTAGGTTCTCCCTGTGTAATACTGAAATTAAGGATGTCCTTTCCCTTTTCTTAATAGTATCTTAACTTAATTCACAGGTGTTATTGAGAGTATTGCTGTTAGTTCAGAGGGGGCATTATTCTGTTCAGTTGGAGATGACAAAGCAATGAAGGTGTTTGATGTAGTCAACTTTGACATGATCAACATGCTGAAACTTGGGTAAGTTACTTGCTTCTTGGAAGTGTTCATTTGAGATTTTAAGTGGGGGTTGTTTTGCTAAGAGGTAAGTCAATAACATGAGGTTCTTGAGTTATTCCCCTTCCCCCATGTCCCAGCCAGATGAAGCTGAGTAAATTGCATTGTCTGAAATGATTTCAGTGGCTAGGGACCACCTGACTAATAGGAAAAATTACGACTGCAGCAGTAGAAGAGATGAGTAGGAAAGGCGCTTCCCTGCTGTTAATAAATATTATGCAGAAAGATGTGGTGTTTCTTCAAATATTTAGGCATAATTTCTTTCTGTTGTTTGGTACTGAATTTAAAAATTACAGTCCACTCATAGTTCCATTAGAGAAGGGATTTGGCCTGTTGTATTGTCTTATTTGTTTTCATGAACACAATTTCCTTCTGCTAGAAGCAATTTTGTTGCTTTCTTCAATCTCGTAGCATTTCTGTCCTTACTCAGTATGTAGCTAAAGGATCTGGGAGAAATAGGAATGGATGTTACTGGAATTGTAACAATACCAGGGAAAAACAATCCCCACACTGTTAAAAGAGCGGATTTGAAAGGCTGGAGGATCAATGAATGCTGCATCATGAACAGTAGAAATACTGATTTCTCCATAAGCCTTTTAGAATTGGAAAACATCTTCTTCATAGTCTACTGTGTACTGGTTAATTTTGAAGCTGAATAGAAGTATAAAGGTAGGGAAAATAGCTTTTACATAGGAACATCTAATAAAAGCTTATGCTATCTGCTTTGCTAGTTGTAGTTTTAGTATCATCCTCCAGATAATGTACTTCACCTATAGAAATTTTTTCCCTCTTGGCTGTCTGTTCTGGAAAAATTCCATTTAGGCTTAATCTTTCGGTTTTGCTGGTATTTTTGACTTAGCAGCCCTGTACTGTTACTACCTAATTGGTAAAATCATAGAAAAAATAAAATACTCAAAAAAACAGCCCTGATCGGCAGAGCTTTCCAGTTCTAACTAATCTGTACAGTGTGTTTCTTTTCAAATCCCCGTGCTTTATGGTTCCACCAGTGATCTGGAGAAGTTTGGCTATTCCTGCAGAGATTTCATATTTATTTATTTGATCGTGTTCTTTCTAATGAACCAGAGACTGTTTGTTTCTCTTTGCCGACAGACACTGAAAATCCAAATTATTAGTGTCTGTCATAATGTCAGAATATCATCAGTCCTTCAGCATCTGTTAGTTTGATTTGCGAAAGGAACTAAACCTGAGTTTCCTATGGAGACTGTATAATTTTCTTGATGTTTCCTGTTTCATTTGAGTTCTGTTTTTCAGAATCTTTGCTTACAGGCTTTAAAACAGACATAACTTACATTATTGACTGTATCTCTGGCTTGTTTTGTTTGTAGAGTACACTTTTGCAAGTAGCAAATTAGTTCTTTATTAAATGCATTCACAACCCTTATTGAGTATAGGGGGATTGTCTTAATTTTCTTTATATCAGTTCTTGGGGTTTTTGTTGTTTTGTGGGTTTTTTTCTGGCAAGATCTAGTTGAACTTTCCCATAAATGTATGGCAGAGATGCAGTTGTTTTCATTTCTACTGAGTCATTACTCACTTAACAGATGGAAGAGAAATGGTATTGACTCATATAAGTTGAATACTATTAATGCCACTTGGGCTTTTTGTTTGGATTTCCAGCCTTATTCCTCCTTTTTACCTGCTTGCTACTTTGGCTATCACAGCCTCTTTATAAAACAATATGGAAGCAACAGAAATTGGTAGTTATCCACTGAGTGGTAATGCTTGGTAAAGCTTGTCTATAATATGCTGAATATTAGCGAGATATGTATTAGCAAAACTAGTAAATAAAGTTTAAAATTTAATTCTGATGTTTGATTTCAAGTTTACCGCATAACTTGACTCTTGCCTAATTAAAATCATTCCTTATGTTAATTTTTTTTTTTCTTTCAACTCTTTGTTGCAGCTACCACCCTGGCCAGTGTGAATGGGTATATTGCCCTGGAGATGCCATATCTTCTGTTGCAACATCTGAGAAAAGCACAGGAAAAATATTCATATATGATGGACGAGGAAATAACCAGCCACTTCATGTTTTTGATAAACTCCATATGTCCCCGCTTACTCAGATACGCTTGAACCCTGTCTACAAAGTCGTTGTGTCTTCTGACAAGTCTGGAATGATTGAGTACTGGACTGGTACTCCTCATGAATATAAATTTCCCAAGAATGTGAACTGGGAGTACAAAACAGATACTGATCTATATGAATTTGCTAAATGCAAGGCTTACCCATCCAGTATAAGTTTTTCACCTGATGGCAAGAAAATGGCCACTCTTGGGTCTGACAGAAAAGTTAGAATTTTTCGTTTTCTGACAGGAAAGCTCATGAGAGTCTTTGATGAATCTCTGAGTGTGAGTTTTGTCTTGTTTGTCTTCCTTTGAAATGTTTTCTCTACTTACTTGAATTTGTTTGCCAGCACATTCACCTAAGCTATCATTTATTTCTAAAGGCAAGCTTCCTTCCTATATTTTTCTTGCAAAAAAGGCCTTCTGTGTTCTCTTGCTTGTCTCTTAGATTGCTTTGCCCCAAAATGAATACTTACTGATGTTTGTTACCTACGTAGTGAAACAGAGTTGTTGATTTTCATCTGTATTTTCATGCTGCTAGATTACCTGAAAGCAATTATGGAAAATGCCCATTTCAAGTAACATAATACTAATGAATTAAATTTGTCATCTTCTAAGGAATTTGTTAGACAACTATGCACTTTCATATGCCTAAGCATAGTCTTACAACATGCCTATTGTGTCATTAAAATAAAGAGAGTATTACTTGTATTTATTTAAATCCTTCAGTTAAGTTTGAGTGGAGTAATCTCACTTGAATTCGGTATTTTCTAATCATGTGAATCAGTGTTTTACAGGATAAAAAGTTTAAAATATGTTAATATAGTAGTGCTGGGGTTTTTTTTTGTAGATGTTTACTGAACTTCAGCAGATGAGACAACAACTGCCTGACATGGAGTTTGGCCGACGTATGGCAGTTGAGCGTGAGCTGGAGAAAGTGGATGCAGTAAGACTAATTAATATAATTTTTGATGAAACTGGACACTTCGTTCTCTATGGAACAATGTTGGGCATTAAGGTCATAAATGTAGAAACTAACAGGTGAGTTCCAGTGACACATACTGAGATAAGTTTCTATTTTAAAGTCTTTATTCAGTCAAATTTGTAGCGTATTTAAAGCTTGATATACCTGTGGAGGTGTCTAATCTTTTTGTGTTGTTATTTGAGAGCCTTACATTAGACTGTAGAGAAGGTACTCCCATTCTTTGTAAAGAGTCATTGCAGATTAAAGCTTAGTCAGATGAGGAGAAAACATGGGCAAGCATGTATGTATTAAAAATGTGTAATTAATTAATTAGCCTCTGGCTAACTGGATAACATTAAGTAAAAGTGGATCATTTAGTTGGGATTTTACTACGTAAAGAGGCTGACTGGTATATTAAGGTAACAATTTTGAATAGAGAAACATCATAAATAATGATTCTAAGTAATCATAAGTAATGATTTTGAGAGGATTTTGGAATTTTGCTTTGGGTCTAACAGAAATGAGACATTCTCTGTGAGCAGCTGACAGTTACACCTCTTTACATCTTGTACTTCAGGTGTATTCGTATCTTGGGAAAACAAGAGAACATCAGAATGATGCAACTGGCTTTGTTCCAAGGAGTAGCAAAGAAACATCGTGCTGCGATCACTATAGAGATGAAGGCATCTGAAAATCCTGTTCTCCAGAATGTTCAGGCAGATCCAACAGTAATCTGCACAGCTTTTAAAAAAAATAGGTTTTACATGGTGTGTGCCGTTTCTATTTAAATAGCTCCATTCTTGTATTGATGCTTTCTCTACATCATTTTTTTTTCTCTCCTTGCGCCTTTCTAGTACTTTTTGTCTTGAGCGGTTGCAAATGCAGCTTATGTAAAGGAGTTCCTTTATATTGCAAGTATATTCTAGAATTTTTGTCTTGAGCTATCTATACATTACCAAGAAACAGTTGTAATTTTTTCATAAATTTTTATTCCCCTAAGAAGATTACATCCTTTTGTTCTAGTTGAAAAAAAAATTAAGTAAGAACATTTAAAAAACTAACCAGATCTTATAAAGAAACAATAATTAACTGTATGCATAAAAAATACAGTAGAAAAAAATTTCAGACCAGTATCAGGACTTAAAAACCCTAAGGACATTATATGCAACAAGAAATGACAGGAGTCATCTTCCTGTTCACAGTTTGGTTTTTAGGTGAGAGAACCAAACAGACAAGCCATATCAGAGTGGTTGGTAACTGATTTGAGAGGTCATAGCCATAGAGGTTAGAGATTGGCCTGTCTGTTATGCCTTAAATTTGCTGGGTTTCTGTAGTCTTATATTAATGCAGTATTGGAATAAGAGGATTTATTTTAAGTATGTAGCACAACTAAATCTTTTGGCATAAAACCTGCCAATTTTGTCTGAGTATAGCAGAATAACCTGGTATACTCCTCCTCTTTTTAAAGAAAAGATGCTGAACGAGTGCGAACTCCTGTTGTAAAGGGGAGAATTTAAAGATAACAGATAATAAAAAATTACTTGGATTTGCATGTAGTTTTACTGGAATTTATGACTGTGGAAATGCTGGTAATACAACATGGAAATGCAAGGATAGACTATGAATTGTCCTTGTACATTTCAAATTGAATTGCGTGTTCAGCGGGTTGAATAATGACATTGATGTGTCGGGTGTATATTTTAAGAGGAAAAAAGAAAAAAGCAGTTAACCTTCTGTTCTTTTGTGCTTCAGTTTACTAAACGTGAACCAGAAGACACGAAGAGTGCAGATTCTGACAGAGATGTATTTAATGAGAAACCTTCTAAAGAAGAGGTCATGGCAGCCACTCAGGCAGAAGGTCCCAAAAGAGTGTCAGACAGTGCCATCATCCACACAAGCATGGGAGATATTCATATCAAGCTTTTTCCTGTTGAGTATGTATTTGCTATTTTTTCTGTTGATTCAGTGTTGTTGCTTTCTTCTGTCCCTTGTGGTTGCAGTATCCAAGACTTACCTTATGCTAGAAATAATTATTTTCTTCCCCTTTTTCTACTGTCTTTATTTCCTGACAGTTTCTTAATACACCAAGGTAGGAATGTGACTCTTGACAAACACAAATAAAGTAGGGTAAAAATAGGACTAAATAATAGTCTGGGGTACAGGAGTTTTTGAAATTGTATTTGGGTTTATTTAGTTATTGGTTCAGGGAGGCTGTTCCTTTCTTAGCTTTTGTTCTTGGACAGGTCACGATAATCTTCTGTATGAGCTCTGTATTTTAAGGCAATGCTGTTTGCATCAATCTTGAAAAAGAATGATAATGTTGGCAGCTGCAGTAGATTTGGCAGCAGATCTGTGCAAGCCAGAAGAATAGTAGTTGCAACTTCCAAATGTGGCCAGTGTACTACAGTTTGTTACTGCAGCTCCTTTAAAAGCAATACAACATCTATACCAGCATATAATACTAGTGTTGTGTATGTCCAAAACCAGACATAGACTTGAAAAGTTTTATGCATGACAATTGCTGAAATCAGTGTGTCATCATCTCTTTGTGATGCAAAAATTGCAAATATTCTGTCATTTAACACCAAATTTATATAATATATTGCTATACATAGAAACCTAAGTCATGCAGATGTACTCCATGCTTCTCCAAAAACAAATTCATGTTTGGTCCTAAGCACAGGTAAAGCAACCTCAGTTCTACTCTGTAGGGCTACCAGACTTTTACTGCAGTCTTCATCAGTGTCTCCAGGCTCTAGTGTCTGGAATTCATAATTATAACGTACAAGTTGCAGTAATGGTACAGCTCTTGCCGGCGAGTGACAGGCCAAGCTACATTATTTATTTTCTTTTTTTTTTTTTTTAATTGTCATGCTAGTGTGTCATATCTGCACGCACAGTATTGCAAGGTGCTTCACTGCAATGTTTTATATGCAATTTTAAATTAAATACAGTATTACCAGGGTTGGTTATTGTTAGGTTTGTCCTTGTTGTAGTATTTTTCTCCCAGCTGGGCTTTAACTTAAAATCTCTTTAATGTGATTGAAACTTTAAAGAAGAGCATGTAGGATATGGCTCTGTATGCCCTTAATTCTTTGGTCATTTTATTGTGAAATAAGGTTGTGAATGACTACATACTGCTCAGCAAGAACTGGGACTATAATCTTGTTTATTCCATTAGTTATGCCACTGGTGCCCTTTTTCACAAAGCAGCTTAGAGTGTTACTAAAACCCAAGCTAATGTTCCTTTTCACAGAGTAGAGTAACTCAAGAGCTGTGGACTCAACTAGGCCATTTTCTCCTTACTGGGAAAATGTGTGTGTGAACCTGTGAGTGTAGATCTTCTCTGGCTACTAATTGTTTTTATAATAGCAGAAGAGCCATTGTAAAAAAATTTCACTTTGGTAATAACTATCAGAAGTAAAAAATCAAATCACAAAAGTGAAATGATTCGGCCTTTTTATTCATCAACAATAAGATTCCATCTCTTCACCAAACAATGCTGATGAGTAGTTTCAGACAAGGATAACTGATCCTACTGACTGCAAGTTCTATAGTAATAAAACATTTTATTTTTACATTTTTACTTCTTGCATGCAACACTTGATACCTTTGCATGTATATCCTAAAAGAAGTGTAGAGATAGAAGAATGAACAACTTTCTGCTTATGGAGCAAATACAGTTTACCTACGAAATGAGTAATGCAGGTAGAAAGCTGGGGTCAGTGGTGCCTTGAACCAGGCCTTGGGGAGACAGATTTGGTTTCTGGTTCCCATGGTTTAACTCTAGCCAGCAACTAAGCCCCCCAGAACCACTTGCTCACATCCTCCTTGGTGGAATGGGAGAGCACTGGAAGAGTAAGAGTGAGAATATTTGTGAGTTGAGGTACAGAAAGTTTAAGAGGGAAAGCAAAAGCCATGCACCCAAACAAAGCAAAACAAGGAACATGGACAGGCAGATGTTCTACTATCTCCAAGAAAACAGGGCTTTATCACGTGTAGTGGGTACTTGGGAGGGCAAATCAGCATTACTGTGCATGTCCCCTGCTTTTTCCCTCGGCTTTTATGTGCTGAACAGGATCCTGTATGTGGAATGGAGCATCCCTGTGGTCAGCTGGGTTCAGCTGTCTCAGCCAGGTCCCCTCTCAACCCCTTCTACAGCCCCAGCCTTCTCACTGCTGGGGTGGGATGAAGTACAGAAAAGGCCTCAACAGTGTGTAAGCCCTGCTGAGCTACAGCTAGAACATCCCCGTATAATCAACACTACTGCTGCCTCTGTGTTTAATCACACAGCTTTGTACTGCTCAAGCTTTTTCCTTTCAGCTCTGGGTTTAAGGACGTGGAGATTTGTTTTTACCTTATTTGGTGAAATCCCTTCCTACAGAGTGCTGAAACACTGCACAGCACAACAGGGTCTTAGTCCCAGATGAAATCCTTATGGCCTTTTCACCAGACAAATACCATAGCCTGTGTTTTCTGTTACATGATTTTAGGTGCCCCAAAACAGTGGAGAACTTCTGTGTGCACAGCAGGAATGGTTACTACAATGGACACATAATTCACCGTATCATCAAGGTAACTTGCAACATGTTAATTTTGTGTTAATTTAGGTAATGTTTTCTGATGGTCAGTCCTCTGTTAACAGTTCCATTTCCCTTTTGCACACAGGATTGTTGGAGTGGCTTTAGAGTTCCCTGTAAAGTCTGAACAACTCTAAGCAGCTTTAGTACTTACTGAAGTGGTAGTAGTTGTTCTGCAGTTGATAAGGTGGCAGAAAACTGAAAATTGAAAGATCAGTTCAGCCATTCTGCTTGTGAATTAAAACTTTGCTTCATGTCAGAAGGCCTTTCTTGTAAGGCTTCTTATTTCTGTTGCACCAGAATCAAATGATAGAGCCTAAGAATTTGCAAAAGGTAGAGTTAGTCAGGTTTCTGTCCTTCACTTGCAGGAGTAGTGAGTAAACTTGATTTTTCACAAGTACTTGATAGACACTTAAAAAAGCCTTAAATGTTTTCTTTCTTACACACCACATTTTAACACATTTTGTTGTAAGGTTTGTGGTAAGTTTGAAAAAATGGCATCTAGCATATAAAACTTCTGGTTATTTATTCTGTGCAATAATGTGATAATGTATCATTTCTGTGCAGGGTTTCATGATTCAGACTGGTGACCCCACTGGTACAGGAATGGGAGGTGAAAGTATTTGGGGAGGAGAATTCGAAGATGAGTTTCATTCAACTTTACGACATGACAGACCATACACACTCAGCATGGCTAATGCAGGGCCAAATACCAATGGATCCCAGTTTTTTATAACAGTAGTGCCAACCGTAAGTAATATTAAAAGCTCAATTTAAGGCCTGAGAGGCTACCTAGATATTAAAAAATCAAGTTTTTTTCTCATGGAAAAAGGAACACATTAGTACTTATTTTGCAAATAAATGATGCACAAAATGTGTACTGTGTAGGCTTCACTGAGCCTGTCTGTTAAGAGACAGAAATACTTCTTTATCACTTGTGATCAAGAGGCCTTATGCCTTTAAATGGAGTGAGGGTGGTATAAAATTCCTAGGCATGTTTGCAGTTATGTATTACTAGAGTATCTTATATTAATAATAGTGGTTTAAACTTGATGGAAACCTAGGTATTGCTTAGATTGATTGGGGTTTGGATATGGTGCCAGCATGTCTCCCTAGTATTGCCTAATTGTAGCTATACAAAGCCAGTGTTCAGGTTTGAAAATTTCATTTGATCTGTGTGTAATTTCAGAACCAACAATGGAAATTTT
Source organism: Corvus kubaryi (assembly GCF_017639235.1). Lineage (NCBI taxonomy): Eukaryota > Metazoa > Chordata > Aves > Passeriformes > Corvidae > Corvus > Corvus kubaryi. The sequence continues at coordinate 2,351,953 of NW_024581096.1, read as the reverse complement.
GGTATGTGAATCTAAGAGATAAAAACCAAATCCTTAAAGGTAACACTTAAAAACACTGAATTCTTATAGCACGTCAAAGCCATGTGTCCTTTTTCTAAAAAAACACCATAGTTCTGAGGTTTATTAAGTTGTATCAGGGCCTGTATTCAAATTGGGCATACTATATGAATATTGAATTAGGTGTTATTCTGTACTGGCGCTTAAAATTGCTCTGTGAAAATACCATGAAATAAGACTGAAAATAACATTTCTGTGAACTGAGAATACACTTTAAAATAAACTATACCATGCAACTGCACTGGTAGAATGTGATCTCTGTAGTACTTTAAGAAAGCAGTTGAAAAGGTAAGTTCAAATGCATTTGAGTATGTGTTAGCTGCATTCTAATATTTACTTGCATGCTAATATTTACACGGTGTTACCTTCCATAGTCTGGACATATGAAATATATCCATCTACAGTTACTCTCTTTTGTTTTGGTACCTAATCTACATGCTGCTTTCTCTTTTAATATGCTTTTTTCTCCTTCTGTGCTCTCAAACAGCCATGGCTTGACAACAAGCACAGTGTGTTTGGACGGGTGACTAAAGGAATGGAAGTTGTTCAGAGAATCTCAAATGTCAAAGTCAATCCCAAAACCGACAAACCCTATGAGGATATCAGCATCATTAATATAACAGTGAAGTAAGGCAGGCATTGAAGGTTCCAGCTCAAGCAGAAAAAACCTGAGCATGTTGGACCCAGAAATGGACTTAGGAAACATTTTTGATAGCTCCTAGATACAGTAAGTACCAGGACAGAGCGATCACCAGTTCTACTATTTTTAATGTACCTAAAGTGCCCTAATTCTGTATTTCTGGTAACTTTGTATTTTAAAGTAAAAACATCTGCATGTTTCTTAGAAAGTGTACTGTCTTTCTTGCATCTCTTCTTTGCAAAATTAAAGATAAAAACCCCCACGATGTCCCATGATAGTGTTTGTAACGTTTTCACATTTACTTGCATCTTCCATATTTGATTAATGTTTCACAGTACTGAAATCTTTGACAAAGGAAAAGGTCAGAAATACTAAGTTGAGTAAACTTCTCAATCCTTTGTACATATATCAAAAATTAGATTAAGTTTTGATACTGTTTGCTATGAAAAGCAAACAGTGTAATCTACCTCTGTTCTTTAAAAATTGTTGTGTAGATGTTTTCTATGTCCAAGAGCAACGATCAGCTCTTAAAATGCCAATGTATAAAGTCCTCTGCAATTTGTTTGGTATTTCCAGTGATTTCTTTCTTTCAGTGTTTGCTTTCTTTTTATTTTAGCCTAGTGAGTCTTTTTTTCTGGCTTAATTTTTTAGCCAAAGTCCTACAAACATTACTGCTTCTACTGAAATACTTAATTTATTTTAAACTGTGATAATCATCTGAGCTAAGCTTTGTGTCAGCTGTTCCTGACAGAGTTACAGAACAGAATCATAGCATCATTAAGGGTGAAGAAACCTGATGAGGTCGGTAAGTCCAGGCATTGACCCAGCACCACCACCATCTTCACCATTAAACCATGTCTCCACATATCCATATGTTTTTTGAACACTTCCAGAGATGGTGACTCCACCACTTCTCTGGGCACTCTCTTCCAATACGTGACCCCATTTCAGTGAAGAAGGTTTTCCTAATGTCCAGTGGTAATCTGAGGCCATTTCCTCTTGTCCTGTCATTAGTTAGCTGGGAGACCAACCCCCACCTGGCTACTGCCTCCTTTCAGGCAGTTGTAGAGAGTAAAAGGTCTCCCCTGAGCCTCCTTTTCTCCTCAGCTGCTCCTCTCAGGACTTGTGCTCCAGACCCTTCCCCAGCGCCCTTCCCTGAACTTGCTCCAGCACCTCAGTGTCCTTCTTGCAGTGAGAGGCCCAGAACTGAACACAGCACTCGAGGTGTGGCCTCACCAGTGCCCAGTACAGGGGCACAGTCCCTGCCCTGGTCCTGCTGGCCACACCATTGCTGATCCAGGCCAGGATGCCCTTGGCCTTCTTGGGCACCTGGGCACACCCTGGCTCATGTTCAGTCGCTGTCACCAGCACGCCCAGGCCCCTTTCCACTGGGAAATGTCCAACCACTCTGCCCCAGCCTGTGGCACTGTCTGGGGTTGTTGTGATCCAAGGGCAGGACCTGGCACTGGGCCTTGTTGAACCTCACACCATCGGCCTCAGCCCATGATCCAGCCTGTCCAGATCCCTCTGCAGAGCCTTCCTGCCCTCCAGCAGATCAGCGCTCCCACCCAGCTTGGTGCTGTGCACGAACTTAACTGAGGGTGCACCTGATCATCAATAAAGGTATTAAACAGTGCTGGTTCCAATACTGAGCCCTGCAAAACACCACCTGTGAGCAGCCACCAGCTGGATGTAACTCCATTCACCACCACTCTCAGGGCCCAGCCATTCAGAGTTTTTAAGCCATGAACTGTGCACCCAGCCAAGCCATGAGTGGCCAGTTTCTCTGCGTGAATTCTGTGGGAGAGAGTGTCAAAGGCTTTAGTAAAGTCCAAGCAGACAACATCCACAGGCTTTTCTCATCCACTAAGAGTGGCACACTGCCATAGAAAGAGATCAGGTTGGTGTCATGCTTTAGCTCCATCAAGGTCAAGCAGGACCTGCATTTCACAAAACCATGCTGGCTTAGGCCCCAAACCCTGATTATTTTGCACATGATGGGACTTAGGATGAACTGCTCCATGACCTTCCCTGGCACCAAGGTTAGGCTGACCTGTAGTTTCCTAGATTCATCTTCAGACCCATCTTGTAGATAGGTGTTACAGTTGCCAACTTGTAGTCACCTCCCCAGTCAGCCAGGACTGTTGGTAAATGATTTAGTAGTGTCTTGGTGTCTTAAAATGAAGGCATTCAGTACTCAGCCTTTTTTAAACCTTTGTCACTGTTTCCCCCTGCATGCAATAAAGGATGGAGATTCCCACTGGCCCTCAGTTTGTTGCTGATGTATTTGCAAAAACATTTTTTATTGTCTTTTTCACCAGTAGTCAGACCAAGTTCTAGCTGGGCTTTGGCCCTTCTGATTTTCCTCCTGCATAACCTCACAGCATCCTTGTAGTCCTGCTGAGTTTTGCCTGCCCCTTCTTCCAGAGGTTATAAAATCTCTCTCCACCTGTTCCAACAAAAGCTCTCTCTTGAGCCAGGCTGACCTCCTTGCCCTCATTTTTCAACACCTGGGGAGACACTGCTCCTGCACCTCTGGGATTTCCTTCTGCCTTCCTGGACTCCCTTGCCCTTGAGGACTACCTCCTAAAGGACTCTCTCAACTAGATTCCTAAACAGGCCCTAGTCTGCCCTCTGAAAGTCCAAGGTGGCAGAGCTGCTGACCCCTGTCCTTACTTCTCCAAGAAGGAAAATCTCATTTTGTGATCACTTTGCCCAAGACAGCCTCCAAACATCACATCACTCACCCATCCTTCTCTGTTTACAAACAGCAGGTTCTCACTGAAAGCTCCAACAACTCCTGAAGCTGTTGTGAATCTGGCTTGAAAGGGTCCTGTTACTATGCTAAACTATGTTTACTCTACAAACACTAACACTGATCATGGCTGCTTTATGTTCACATAACACCACTGCACTCATAGAAGACTTGGGAGTTTACCATTCTGGTAACTTCATTTATGAATTGAGATATGATGCATGATAATCAAATTCATTCCCTCTGAAGTTGCTGCTACCACAAGGAAGTTTATCTTTAGTGAGATAAAGGATCAGTTAGAAAAATTCTGTAGGACGTTAAATGTAGCACACCTCTATTCTGAGATGACCTTAAAAAAAATGAAAACAAAAAGACAAGATAATTAAAGTTAGTTCTCAAGCTTTTACATACTTTTATTGAAAAGAAATTATTTTCTGGGCAATGCAAATTGCAGCAGCTCACAAATTGTTTCTACTAAAAGAGCCCTTTCTTTAAAGGAATCTTTACGTAACATCCACATCTACTCAACACTCTTGGAACTAGACCCTCATGGTCCACAATTTTGAAGGTAGAATACAGAATCAGTGATAAAACATGACTTTTCAGTTAACCTAGACATACTATTTTTGAGATGAAGTTCTATAAAGAAAGCCACAACACAGTCACCGGATGTTGCATTTACTCAATTTCAAAATTACGTCAAAATCCTTTGAAAAGTTATTCAGTCTTTCCAAACAGTTAGCAATGCTTTAGTGAGTTCTAGTTGAGGAAATATTCCAATTACATATTGCATAAGTCAGTACACTAAAAACTAAAGTTCAGTAAAACCAATGAAACAAGCTCAAATTTATAATTGAAACAGTTTATATGTTGTATTAATGTATAATATCAATAAACCTCTTCGTGTACTCTTTACACTGGAAAGTTCACAGACGAATGCAACACTTCCACATTTACTTCAAGTCATCCTAAATAAATTCAATTTTAAAACACTTTCATGGTAGCATTCCATGTGTCACAAGCAATCACTTGTACTCAAAAATATGCGTAAGTGAGAATTGTTCCTCTGCCCTCAAATTTAATGTTACATAAAATACAAACTAGTCACCTTGAACATTTTGAAGTAGAACCATACTGAGCAGCATATGTAACTGAAGCCTAAGCCAGCTAAAATAAAACTAGATCGGGATTTTTCTAAAGAATGCATGTTGTCTGTTAAAAATATTACAGGAAAAGGTATCTACCATACTTAGCAGAACTTGTTCATATTTCAAAAAGAGCTGTGAAGGGACAGTCAGCCCTAACTAGGTGAGGGGTTGCTCTGCACAACAGGCTAAGGAGATGCTCAAGTCACAGCCACCAACAGTGTATTGCGCAAGAAGTTACAGCCTGGGAAGGATGAACAATTTTAAGTTTGGTACATGCAAAAACCCCACCTTTCGCTCTATTATAAACAATTTCCAAATTTATCAGGTTATCTAAAGAAAGAGTATACCCTGTATCTCAGTACCTATATACATGTGTAGGCATTAAAGACCACTTCACAAACACTGAACGACTTTAAAGCTTAGTGTTCCTTCAGGTATTATTCAAGTTTTCAGACTTGCTGAATCTGAAGCTGCATTTAACATAACTTAATGAAATTTAGGTTATAAGAATACTACAAATGTCATTATGAGGAAGTAATTACATTAACTGCTTCCTCTAGAAGAAAAGTGCAAATGTACTAAATTATTTGTTTATACATTCTTGGCTTTACCTAAGGTATGTAGTAGGAAAACAGCATAAAATTCCTAATAATACAATGAAAGCAAAGCCACAGATAAAGGGGTACACTTTCTTTGCTAGGTGAGGTTCAGAGCTCTCACAGGTAAACACTTTTCAGTGTGGCAAAAACATCTCCACATCTGTGAAACAACACTGTTCACTTGCACTATCTAGTTCTTCTGATTCACCTCTACTCCAATAAGAAAAGTCATGATACAGAGTTCTGATCTACTGCTCACACTCGTTGTAGGTCCTCTACCAACACAAAGAGGATCCATGGCACAGCTTCTTCAATTGGCAGTGGCCATGGACTTAAAGAGAAGGGCAGAAGATTCTGGTGTGCATACCAGACACATAAAATTGTTCGCAGAGTTGCATGTCCAGTAGAAAAAGAGATCACTAAGTCATTGCAACCTTCTCTAAATTTAAACAGCACTACACCCGTATTTCATGGGTTTGTGAACGAGTAATCTTCAAAAATAGAGGCATTGTTGACAGTTTCATGTAGAAGATAAAGTAAAAATTGAGAATCTAATTATGGAAGGTTTGTATCACATTTTACCATCTACCCTTCTAAAGTAAGACTTATAATTAGTGTACACTGGTTTTACATTGCATTATTGAATACTTTAAGGCTGTTACCTTAATCTGGAAGCAGGACTTCTACATAAAAGCACATAGCTGGATATTATACCACACTACTTCTTTAAGAAGTTTTTTTTTTAAATTTAATTTGACTTCTTGAGGAGTAAACTTAATCTCTAAAGGCAGATTTTGTCCCCAAGTATGCACAAAACACTTTCACCTCAGTATCACTGTAGTATGTCCATAAATAATTCAGCATGAAAAACCCAACTAACCCCTGCCCCCAAAACATAAAACAAGTTGCTAAACAATGACACAGCCCCTTCACTCTGCAACACTTTTCTCCATTCTGAGTTTTCTTTGTGCAGTTATGCTGTGTTCCTGTAACGAACAAGGAGGGTAATAAATAATAAGGGAAGCATTTTCTTTACATGGTGTAGCTGCATTTAAGTTTCAATGTCATCTTTAGATCTATGGATTCTTTAGATATTAAAGAGTAGCACCATTTATTTCTAATAGAGCTGACTATTACTAATAAACTTGAGATGGATTTTGAAACAGCTTAATGGGAAAGTATTTCTAAACCATTCAGAATTTTTGTAACACCAATTAACTACTGTAACCTCATTATAATTATTATATGAAATCCAATGCATATTTTATCAGGGAAAAAATTTAAATTGTAACAATATCACCAAAAGGAATTTCAAGGCATCCTTGTAACACTCTTCCATTCCCACTACATGTAAATGTATCAAGTTTCAAAAACACTATAATGACACAAGTATAGTGAACCAATTATACTATCTAGGACAAAGGCTTGTATTTTTCTGTAACCACCAACTTAATATTTAAGTCCCCTTCTCAGAGGGAAGACCTGGTGACAACACCCTAAATCGTGCAAACAAAACAAAACCATGAACTACAACATTAAATTCCAGCTGACGGAAAGTTAAGCCACATCCAGGACACCAGCAGCCACTAGCTGCCTTGAAAGCCAGTCCAATCCATCATAAAGTCCTGTACCACTTCGGGCATCACAACCTTGAATATACCAGCTACGGCCACAGCAGAGTTTGTGGAGACTCAACAGCTCTGTGATTTCTTCCACTGACAGAGCACCTGCTACATCCTGCAACAGAATCAAATACAAAGACTCAATTATTCTTCTGTATGTTTGAAGCCATTTTATTGGCTTAGACTGAAGCTACAGATCACATAAAGGCTCTTCAAACACAAAAGAAAAATCAAACAGCTAAGCATTTACTACTTGTTACCATAAAAAACCCCTGGTTGTTCAGTCTACTAAGCACTCTTAGCACCAACATTTGATCAGCATTATACATAAGGAAAACATCTACATTTCATGCTTTCCACATTAGCACTCCCTACCAACAACAGTGGGTTCAGAAGGTTGGAATTTGATAGACAAGCTGAGGAAAAGAGTAAAACCAAATCACAAGTACCTGTTTATTAGCAAAGATCAAGAGCAAGGCATCCCGCAATTCCTTCTCTGTTAACAATTTTGCAAGTTCACTGTATGCTTCACTGACCCTGTCTCTGTGACTGCTATCAACAACAAACACCACCGCTATGAAAGAAGAAGAGAAATGTTTTACCCACATTCAAATACAAACTCTGAAAAATTAGCTTTCAACTTACACAATTCTTTTTTTCTAGAAGCTTCTTAAGTGAAGTTTCTCAGCAGTATGCAACTTCAATTTTAAATCCAGGATGACTGAGAAATTCCTTACATACTTTTATATTTTAAATAGAAATCTAGAATTCATCCTAAAATAGGGAAAAAAATATCTGATTTTTTTTCCTAGTCTAATATAAAGGCCATGATATTTTAACTACTTTGGTCTAAAACCAGATTTACTATGTGTGGATTAAGCATCTCAGTTTAAACCATTTCTTGATCCATTTATACTCCATTAACTCCCATATGACTGTTTCAGTTCCCCTTAATGGGCTGTAATACTCACAGGTTCAGCCAAATCAGCATAGCTTGCTTCAACTACAGACTACACAATCCAGAGAAGATGGCCATGGACCCAACACAGCAGCATTAGATTTTACTATCCACTAGAGAGAGTTAATAAGATGCCAGAAAGACTGGAAAGTCAAGGGGGCAGAGCCAGAGGACAGAATTTAAAATCAAGGATTTTGCAATGAAAAAACCCCAACACCAAAACTAAATAAAACCGACTACAGTTATTTACCAGGGTAACTGTCTAGCTTTCTGTCCAACATAAAATCCCTCAAGGCAGGCATGATTCCACACTACTTTACACAGTATGTTTTAAGCGGATAACAGAAATCCCAAAATACAATTTTTAGGAGTTTGAAAAGATGAATAATTTAAGATGTTAAAGTTTGCATTTAAGGCTGAAATAATGTACAAAGAGCACATGAGCTGGTCTTTGTAATTCCTAAGTATTTCAAGTAATTGTGAATTAATTAATCAAGAGGAACTTCTTTCTGAACTGGAAAAAACTTACGGAGGATTTAAAAAAGGACAACATGAATTTTTAAGTTGGCACTATATATATCAATGTTTTCAGAATCAGTAATCTAGTCTATAATCAGATACTACACTGCAATACCAAGTCAAAAGTTACAGAACTTTGTAGAATTTTTTAGAGTTGCTACCTAAAGGCTCCTAAAAGCTGAGTATTTTCAAGTGCTATTTGTATTTCATACCTGGCAAGTACCGCTTCTCACTATGCAGACTTTGGAACGCTGTACCTTGTCTGTTGTCAGCTAGAACCAATTTAACAGAGGTTCTAATTTTGTTTGGCTCCATGAACTGTCTGATGGATTTATGGAGAATGCATCTTTATCATGCAGTAGACACTATGACCAACTGGATTAAAATTTATTAGCTCATGAACCTAACAGCTGTACTTTGCATTAGATGAACAACTTTCTACTGTCATAAATTATTTCTATTAATAATCTTTCTGGCTCTGAAACACAAGCTAGAAGACAAAATGCAGTTGAAGAGTTGTATCAGTATTACCTTGCGTATTGAGATAATAATGTTTCCACAAAGGCCTCAATTTGTGTTTTCCTCCTACATCCCAAATAGTAAACTTTAAATTCTTGTATTCTACTGTTTCAACGTTAAAACCTGGAATAAAAATATTTAAGTTTTACAGTCCTACTCTGTATGAACATAAAATAACCAAAATCAGTAGATAAATCATACATTCGGGAAAGTCATTACATTTAAATTGTAGCTACTAACCTATTGTTGGAATTGGCTGCATGAATTCATCTTGCTTTAACTTAAACAAAATAGTTGTTTTGCCAGCTCCATCTAATCCTAAAGTAACAACCCGAATTTCCATTTTTGGTCCAATATGTACCCTGTTGTCCTGGAAGAAACAGCATACATAAAACAACAGCAAATCTAGGAAATTCAATCCAGAAAACCCTTATGTTTAAAACACATATTTTATCACCATTTCTAAAATGATTAAATGGATGATCTCCAAAAGTACAAGGCACAATCATCAATCACTTTCAGCAATAAAAGAAACAAAAAATATCCAATACTCTGTAGTTCATGAACCTGTAACTTCCACCTGAGTCTTCTACATGTCTTTTAGAAAGTCAGCCAGTTTCATTATAGTATGTCTATATTTGATAAAATTTCAATTCTTTCATCGTTCTTGGCTGAAACCATGTGAGGAATTGTTTGTGGCAATTAATTAGAATTCTCTGTAATTACTGCTTCACGGAATAATGAGCGTTTGCAAAAGAGGTTTCCCTGGCCCTAGCAGCTCTGGTCTCTGGTGAATGGGAAAGAGACTGGCAGAAGTGAAAATTTTGTATTTCCATGTTAATGCAACTATACTGAAGTTACAAAATAAATTATTTTGAAGATTTAATTTCTTAAGTCAACAAGAACTGACATAGAATCCCCATGGAAGCATTCATTTCCTTACAGTAAATGCTTCAACAACTACCGTTGAGTCCTCATTTTTGTCTCAGCAGCAATAGATCCTCTTCCTCTTTCACCCATTCAGAACCACAAAAAATCATATATCAAAGTACTTCTTGTTCCTTGAGTTTCAAACTTATTTACTTGCCTATGAGAAACTATCTTCAATAATAAATACCATATATATACACAACAAATAGAAGTACCGTTATCAAACTTTGAATAATTTCATTCCTTTCAAAGAAAGTGGTACTGAAATTATATTGAAGCAATAAAACTCAAACCTACTTAGAAGATGAACCACGTCTAAGCTAAGCTCTCAGTGAATATGAAGCAACTGCAAAACAACTGACCGTTTAATGAACTGAGAGAAATATTTAACATTATAAACTGAAAGTTATAATAGTAGTATTACATCTAAAATAGGTGAGGAATTGTCAGGAAATAATCAGGTATGTTTCCAAAGAAAGGTGTTTCTAGAACTCACAAATGCTATCCAACATATTAAAAAGCAAAAAGTTACTGATGTGGTCAATGTCAAATGAACATTTCTCGCCCTAATTATAACAGCACAGTGGTTTGTTGCTCTAATACCACATTGCACTCATGCTGTGATAAGACACTGTGGCTCAAACTGATACTGAATTGCTTCAACTTGTTGCAACAGATACAGCATCATAATGTACATACGTTATTCCTGCTTTATTTTGAATTAGATTTGGGACATCATAAAGTCAAAAGCTGTACTTCCATGAGATTAAGAATACCTTTGTAAAAGTGACAGGTATGCTAGCATCCAGCTGTACATGATCAGCAAGTTCTGTAAACTGTTGCTGCTGTTTCTGTAATGTCTCTAGCAATCTTGTAATTTCCTGTTTGGCCAACACTACTCTGCAGTCATCCTAAACAGACAAAAAAACCAGAAGTATGCCTTTCCTTTAGCAATTTACTTTAAAAAACCCCAAATAAAATATAGATATGATTGCTAGAAAGAAGACATTTTAAACAGAAATACTCTACTTCAATAAACTAACATTTACAAAATAGATTTATTTTAAATTGCAATACAAATATGAGTATCTTAACATTTTTCCTTAACACTAATAGAAACTAAACAGTTCTGCAGGTTAAAGATAAAAACCAACAAACTTTATTTACAAGCCATACAAATTATGAGAAATTATGAGAAACAATAACAATGTAACACAAAGAATATTTATCTTTTTCCTATATGATTCCAACAGATGGAATAGAGCAAGTACTTTGCAGTATACAGCAACACACTTAAGAGGAAAATATTAGTATCCACCCATTCATAATCAGAACATTTGTATAGCTAAATCTGACTAAGCAACAAAACACAAGCTCTAAACAAATCTGGAAAGAAGAAGTACAAATAACACATTCATGAAGTAGCTTCTCACACTTGGTTTACTATTTGCTACACATACTATTCACTTTTTCCAATAATTAAACTGAATGAATAAAGGATCAGTCAGATACTCTCACACAGCCACTTTCTTCATACATTTAAGATGTTGAATTACCCATGTTACAAGCGCTACTGGAAGAGATTTAATCCCAAAACATTTTCTCCTACCAGCCATGTATGACTACCAGCTTCAAACATCTATACTTGTAATTGCAACTGCAAAATCCTTCCGATAAATTCTGTAGGGTTTTTTTTTGCTTCAGTCTTGTCTTGTCCTTCCACTAAACTCACAAATACCAGAACTTACTCCAGAAAAGTCATGCCACAGGGTTTCCAGCAACTGGAGGAGTCTACAGTTTTGTACTGATTATTTTTGTCTAACACTCCCTTGCAATGAATACTTAAATCTCATGTTATATCATGATTGTTTTAATCTTTTAAGAAAATAATGCAGAGTACCATCTAACCTGGTTTTTTGTAGTCTAAACTTAATTTGTAGCTCCATGTATATTGCCATACACTGCAGCTCATTTGCCAGCCTACCTGTTGTAAAGTCTTTTCACAGTGAAGGCAAGCCGTTGAAACCTGTGACAGGAGAATGGTCATGTCTTCTTGCTGTTGCCTTAGCCAAATCAACTTCTCTCTCACGTGAGCATCAACAACACTTAGAGCCATTTCCTCCTGACGACAAAGGGTTTCATGAAGATCAGAAAAATAGGCTCGGACACATGAGCGAGCATTCTCTGCAGTTCCTGGTACCTAGAGTGTTGCAGCAAGAAGATCCAAGAGATTAAGGACACCAGTTGACTCCAGAATCACATCTTAGATTTTATTCCAGATTCTAATTTATTTTTGCATCTGCTTGGCTACATCACAGTTCAAGTCCCAGCTAGGGCTGGTAAGACTTTCTGTATAATACCAAGACCACTCAAGAAGTTACTCCTATAATCAAGTAGCTCGTTTGCATGTATAGACACCTTACTAAAAAAGACCAGGGAAAACAGTAGTACCATACCACCTGAGAGCATACACAATCTTTACACTAGCAGTTATACGACTTTTCCCACTGCCTCCATATTTTCATGTAGCCTAAAAACATTGTAACACACAAGTTCCCACCTATCTGCTGAACTAAGCCACAATACTGACTTGCTAGATAAAAGAACTTTAAGTCTTGTTCTAGAAAACCTGTGCATAATTTTCAAAGAAATTCCTTATCCTAGTTATTACCAAAAAGCAAATAATCTATGCACGTGAGGGAAATAAAAATTTTTAAAAAGCATACATGTTCAGTATGGGCCATTCCAACTCCATCTTCAACTATTTGTTCTCCTCCTTCTATATGCTGAACAATTCCAACTAGTTTTCTGGAATAATCTGAGATTTCTTCTGTGAAAGTTCTTATACAGTGAGCCATGTCTAAAATGGATGCACGAATCTGGTTTGCTTCTGGTTCTAAGATGGAGTGCTATTAATTAAAAGCAACATATTAAATATCAATCATAACTATCTTCCTTAATAATCTTTTCTATTTTACTACATATTTAATATACATGTGCAAGTATATGGGCATATATTCACATATATATATACAGGAAAGCCAAATAAGAACTTAAAACCATCTTGCAATTTAAATATACAATCAGGACTTAGAAATTATGCTGAAACTAACTCAGACATCTAGCAATTACACAAGTAAACAAAAACTTGCCTGTTTATCATAATTTATTATAAAAAAAGAAGAATGGTTAGATTGCACCAGTGATGTGATGTGTACATAGTGTCTGCATTATGAAAACAGCTTTTAAAACTGATGGCTCAATATTATGAGAAGTTCAGAAAAGCAGCAGATAAAGGGACTGTCCTTCATATATATACACACATTAGTAACTCACTGAGTTCTAAGTTTTTTTCTTCATCTTACCATGGCAACTATCTGACATGAAGGGAAAATGAAAGAATGGGATGAAGACACATCAAGAGTCTACCCTCCTTTCTTGACAACCTTTTGTACTTTAATTGGATAAATAATTATGCAAGCCACCCCACGGCATGACTAGAAATTAATTACTAGCAGTACCTTATGACCTTGATGCTTCCCATACTCTTTGCAGACACAACACATGAGAGGACTCGCCTGACAGCCCTCTTCTAAACAAACAAACTCAATGGCATGCACTTGGTGTTGGGAGCACATCGTCTTCTCATGAGGCTTATCAGCAAGAGGTACACGCCTGTGCTTCGCTAGAGTCTTAGTAGAATGAGTAAGCTGGGAACAGTCTGCACACAGGTGAGTGGCACAAACAGTGCAATACACAGATGCAACATGGGCTTCATCTTCATCGCAACGAATGATACTCTAACAACAAAAAACAGGCAAAACTGAAGTAGTTAACACATAATCCAAATAACGGAGGAAAAATCAGAAGACTTGTCAACAATGTAAGATTTCTTTAAAAGTTATACACTAATAAATATTTGGACTACTCTGAAACTTCATTTCAAGTTTTCAATAAACTTATAAAAAACAAAAGGTTATAGTGTTCAGTGATTTTATAAATCCAAGCTTCAGTGCAAGTTGTAAAGTTTTGGAGGAGAAAATAAATCTGGCTCCAGGAATTTCCTCCAAAGCAGTCATTACAGAACAGAGAAGTGGTTACAGAAAACCAGAATACCAATGGTCAAATAAACACTTAGGAAAGTTATCTACATCTAGAATGGTACTGCAAGATATTTTGCACACCAGCTCTTAATACTGAGATGATAAAAGCAGCTAGTTTTGGTAATGAAGTACTACATGATATAATAAAATGACTAAAAGGCAACTACTGACAAGAAGAGCTGAAGTCTTTAGGATAAATTCCTAAAGAGTTTTAGAAAACTGTGCTTATACCACTGTAACTAAAATATCAAAATGAGTAACCTTTTCTAAAAATCCTAAAGGCATTAAAAAAGAGGGGGAAATAGTACGCATACTTACTAATACCTGTTTATTTTCTGCTTAAATTAGCATTTAATTATGAAGCAATTAACTGAAGCCTTAGTACTAGATACTAGAAGAAATGAATAGTATTATTGGTGAAATTACATTTGGCAAAGAACTGATTTTCATTTTTTTTCCTTTTTAGAGATACCTTCTAGCAAACATAACAATTTTTTTTGTCTTTTGTTTAAAACTCAGTACCTCTCCAGAGAGACCAATGCCTTCTTCAGCTGTCCCATACTGCCCAGCAGGTCCATTCTGCAACCGTTCCAAGAGTTCCAACAAAGCGAAGTTCTTTTTCAATCCCCAGACACCAGAATCTCCTATTTTTGACAAAGAGTTAAACAAAGGGGAGGAGAGGAACACAAATCTCAACATGTAATTTTGAGAAATTATACAAACTACAGTTGAGGTTCTGACAAACATTAAGATCACATCAACTACATTAATATTAACAAAGTGAGATACAACTAACATTTTTTCTGCAAGCTCACTCCATCCTCTTCCTTCCTTTGATCATTGAGCTATTTAATACTTATGCACATTTTCCCTACTTAAAAGATGCCAAGATTATTAAAAATTTAGAGAAACTCAGTAAAAATAGTTGTAAATTAATTTGCAATAGCTAACAACTAAAGAATACAAGGAACACACAAACACTGTGTACCATAATAATTATTATTTTCAGAGGTACAGTGAACATTTCTACTGTACTAATGGAAGCCATGAAGAATTCCCTACTGACAAACCTTATTCCCTGAATCACAAAATGCAACACCTATTGCAGCATTCCAGCAAAACCTGAGTTAAAACAATATTCATAAAGAAAACCCAATGTACTACACTATTTGATAAAAAGGAAGATCACTCATACTCCATAGAGCAAAGCAGAAATCCATGTCTACTCCTCTATGATCCTGATTTTGTAGAAGTTAACATGAAGCAATGACATGAGAACCAAAATCAGAACTGCATCCCAATAACTGCTGCTAAAGGTATCTGTATAGGCCACATGGCATATGAGAGAATCTTAGTGGTTGCTTCTTCAAGGAATTATCATCCCTTGACTTTTTTTCAGCATAATTGTCATAAACTTAATGACATTTTCTCTCTTGCAAGGAAAAGGTGGCTCAAGAGATCAAGCATCATCTCTGAGCACTGAATCATTACTTTTTAGCCATAGCAAAATCACGAAATTGTTGCAGTTGGGAGGGTCCTCTTGACATCACTTTGCCAAAGTCACCTAGAGCTGGTTGCCCAGGACCACTCCCAGGCATCTTTTGAAGATCTCTAAGGACAGAGATGCTATCACCTCTCTGGGCAACCTGTGGCATAGCTTTCTTACTCTTACATTCAAAATTGTTTCCTTATATGCAGACAAAACTTCTGTGTTTCAGTTTGTGCACACTACACACCAGCTATCTATACGAACGAATGAAAACAGTATTCCCACGTGTTTTCCCAGAGAGCCCAGACTACTTGAATTGTAGAGTTGTCCCATGTTGTTTTCCTGAATTATGCTGCCCTGTGGCAGTCTGGTAGGAGTATGTACCCTTCATCCTTCTGGAATTCAGCGTCATCTCGCTGATCCTTTACAGACAGTAAGTCTTCTGTCTTCAGTATGGAGATTTATCAAACACTCCATAGATTTTGATTTATCATTTAGAGTGAAAGTGCAGTTCTAAATGACCAGACAGACAACATCTACGTAGTTACGGGAAATATCCAGTTAGTAACCACACTGGATACCTCACTGCTTTATGTAGCTTCCAGTTTAACTTCATTAAACTTTCTTCCATAGTCCATCTTCCTCACAGTTTAAATTATAGCCCATAATACTCTATTTTGAATTTGGCCACTGAGAAGTTATGTGCCTGAAAGATTACAGGCAAATGGATGCTACTGTTTTCCTCTAGCTATAAATGGGAGCATTTTTTAACTATCTTCCAACATCCTCAACAGGTATAAAACAACACTGATAACCTGTTTAAAAAAATGTGCTTACAGTAAAGACCATGCATTTGCTGCTTCCATAAATGGGCCTATGAAAGCACTGGTTAGTAACTCTGAAGTTAGGTATAAAGCAAGGAGTCAGCACTTTTAAAATCAGTGACCTCTGCAGTTATCAGTTCCACGGTGGAAGCCTTCTCTGCTACAGAGAAGCATTACATTGCCAACACCCAATCTAAGATCAGTGCACTTCACAATACAAATTGAAAACAAACTAACAAAATATTTTAACTTTTATTTACCACAGATCTTGAAGGAGTTTACAGAAGGTATGTTTTGTCCCTCCACAATTACACTAAGCATCAGCAAGTCATCTGCCTTGATATTTTCTAACTTCAGAGCTTAGTAATTTTTTAGCTTGAGCACCCCTAGCAAGATCACTGTTTAACACAGAGCAAAGAAGAGTCACCTCTTATTACAAGTTGAAGAAATACAGAGCACTATATCCACTTCTAGAATATAATTTACATCAAAACAGTTGGTAACAGAGTCTGGATTTGCTCAATATGTATCTAGACAGACTAACTCTCAGAAAACAAAGCACTGAAAAGTGGCTATGTGGTTCCCTTCTACAGCGTTTAGCGCTTTCCCACAGCAATCTGACTGTGCACAACCTTCAGGTTCTACAGCATACAAATACATTAACAACACACCAATGTAATGACTGCTGATACTAACACGGACCTCCTATTTTCAGATTATGCACTAATCCAGATAGCCATTTATAGCCCAGTATAAATGGATGCACACGCACCAAAAGGGTAAACCTACTTCAGGAAGAGACTATAGCTCCTAGTCTTTAAGCAAACATTGTCTAAGCCTTTAAGGCAAATACTGGGTAAGGCTGAGAGAGAAAGAAGCTACTCAATCACTACAGAGTTTCTTATAGAAGTCTTTTCTTTCACATGTTTTAATATTTATTTTAAAAACCCTGGACACCTTGTATCTGATTTTAATCACGTTAGCTCTGTTCCAGGTCTAGCAGTGAAGGGAAAGTCAAAACAGAGCTAATTTACTGAATTGTAAGCAACAAGATCAGAAAAGATAAGTCTGTAGCTATCTGAATTTCTTTTCTGGTTCATAACTCTACGCTGTCATGAGAAACAAATTTATGCTTCTCTTACATTCTTTCTATTATGTATCATGACACTTGCTCATACAAGCACTAGCAATTGTATAACATGCCCATCTTGGTCACAGATAAAAAACAAGCAAAGCTTACATGCTAATTTTAATCTAGTAAAACAGAATTTATAACCAGCAAGCATCCTGTAAAACACAGAATCACGACATAATCCTGAGTTGGAAGGGACCCACAAGGATCACTGAGTCCAACTCCTAGCCCTGCACAAGCCATTCCCAATAACCACATTGTACGCCCCAGAGCATACTCCAAATACTTCTTGAACCCTGGCAGATTTGGTGCTGTGACCACTTCCCTGGGGAGCCTCTTCGAGTGCCCAACATTGGGTGAAGAAACTTTTCCTGATGTCCAACCTAAATCTCCCCTGACACAAGTTCAGGCCATTCCCTCAGTCCTGTCACCGCTCACCAGAGATAAGAGATCAATGTTTGTCCCTCCTCTTCCCCTCACGAGGCAGTTGTAACTGCAGTGAGGTCTCCTCTCAGTCTCCTCCAGGCTGAACAGACCAAGCGACCTCAGCTGCTCCTCATAAGGCTTCCCCTCAAGGCCCTTCACCATCTTCATGCCCCCCATTGGACACTCTCTAGTACTGTCCTTCTTATCCTGTGGCACCCAAAGCTGCCCCCAGCACTGGAGGTGAGGCTGCCCCAGTGCAGAGCAGAGCAGGACAATCCCCTCCCTTGCCCGGCTGGCGATGCTGTGCCTGATGCCCCCCAGGCCCTCCTGGCTGCCAGGGCACTGCTGGCTTGCATTCAACTTGCCATCCACCAGGACCCCCAGCCCCCTTTCCATGGCACTGCTCTCCAGTCTCTCATTCCCCAGTTTGTCTGTACATCCAGGGTTGCTCCATCCCAGGTGCAGAATCTGGGACTTTACCCTGTGGAATGTCACATGGTTGGTGATTGCCTAGTCCTCTAATTTGCCAAGGTCTCTCTGCAGGACTTCTCTGCCCTCAAGGGAGTCAACAGCTCCTCCCAGTTTTGCATCATCTGGGAACTTCATATAGCTCCCAATCAGGCACCCAAGTCACCTATGAAGATGTTGAAGAGCACAGGGCCAAGGATGGAGCCCTAGGGAACCCCTCCAGTGACAGGTCCCCAGTCTGATGTCACCCCATTCACTGTAACCCTTTGTGCCTCACCCATGAGGCTGTTGCTCACCCAACATATTATGTGTTTATCCAGCTGTGAGCTGGACATTTTGTTCAGCAGGACACTGTAAAAGACAGTATTGAAAGTTTTATTGAAATCCAAAAAGATCAAATCAACTGGCTTCCCTTGATCAGCTAGCTGGGCTACCTTGTCGTAAGCATGCATTCTCATAAAAAAGTCATGTCTCATTTCACTGGTATCTATCATGAAGTTTACATATTTGCAAAAAGGGGACTTTGCTCCTTTTTACTCTAAATTTACCTATAAAATTTTTATGTACTTGACCTACACATTTTCAACACATCTGACCAAGTGTTTATCTTGTATTTAAAATCACTAAAACATGAGTTGTATAAATACATCCGTTTAATCATTTGGACTTTACCTCAAATTCTGCTTCAATCACAAACTTAAAAGAGTCTAGTGATCTCATCCTTGTGCCTACAAAGCATGTTTGTGCCCATTACAAAAATCATTACACATTCTGATTGTCATCTCAAAAGAAGAATAAGACATGAATAGCAGGAAACGTGTCAGCCAGGAGCAAGATAGTGACAGAGTGAAGATATTAAGACTGACTCCAGCAAACAATATAAGTATCAATTTCAAAGCATGAATCTTGACTGCAGAAGTATTATAAATAATGAAAGGGATAAAGGAACAACTTTTGTCTAAATGTATAAACAGATTTGAGAGAATGGTTAACTGGATTTTCTTGCACAGTATTTTTAAGTTTCATCTTGGCACTCAGACACTAGCAAAGGCATGTGTAAATGTAAGCAACACCAATCAGCATGAAGAATGCTATCACCTGCAAATCTATGTGAACAAGTCTTAATCATAGAAAATAATTTCAGCTCTGTAGTAAGAGAGAAACTCCAAAGCTGCAACATAAGCACATTTTTCCTAAAAATTCCCTGGCCCACATATTTATTTAAAAAAAAAAAACCCAGAACCCAACAGAAACAAACAGACACACCAACCCCAAAAACAAACAAACAAAACCAAACAAAAAACCAAAACCAACCAACCAAACAAAAAACCCCAAACAAAAACAAACAAAAAACCCAAAAAAAACCCCTAGTAATCCAACATAGGAAAAGAGAAAGCAGTTTGCAAGAAATTATTTGTCTTTTCTTCCAAACCAAACATACTCTGAGGAAAAGCTTTAAGAGCAGCCTCTTTTTCTACAGACACCATTTATTGGATTTTTCCCCATATAAACTGTCTGAATCAACAATCTCCAGAACCTAAGATTTAAAAATTTTGAAAATCAAATGAACTTTTCCATTGCACCTTTTTGGTTAAAAAAGGTTAATCCAATTGAATTCTTAAATACCCAACAAAAATCAATGTTTTGTCTATTCTGCAATGCAGAATGATTTGGCAGGCTTTAGTCCTATCTGTTCACTACAAAATAATTTCTCTTGTAATAAGATTTTATGAACTATTAGAAAATTTTGCTAAGCATGTAAACAACATTTCAATTTTCAGTTGTAGAACACGTATTTCCAAAAATCCTGATTCACAAAGTACTTCTAACCCAGCCCTCACATACGGTTACACACAGAAAGAAGAGACAGCCTTGTAAATTTAAACCAAGAATTCAGTTCCAAAAAATACAGCTACATCTATCCATATACAGATCCCAAAGTATTTATTTCAGAAAGTTCCCAAGATTACTTAGGAAACTTGGAAGAATATAATATTAAGTGCTTTACTAATAAGAGTAAAGGAAAAAAAGTAACCATAGGTTAAATAACCAACTAAAAGTCTCCATAAAATCCATAGTTACTGACTAAGAAACTGTGTTCAGCACAGGTAGCTTTATGTCCTAATTTTACAGCTTTTCTTTCAATAGAATTTTATCTTGGCAGTGGTCCTATAATCAAAATTTAGGTACTAAACAGCTCTCTGATACTAGAGAGGATTATTTCATTAAATTAATTATAAGGTAGAATGGCAATAGGGTGAACATGGAGCTTGCTTTCTCATATCTTCAAATGGAGGGGAGAGAAGTATGAAAAGTTCCCCTGGGCCCCATGTTGTCCCTCCCAGCTCCTAAGCTCTAGAACAAAATAGAACTACAAGTGCAGCAAATTTAACCAATAGCAGCAACTACTAGGTGATTAGAGCAAGGTCACAAATGTACAGATGTCTCAAAGAGAGCCATGACGAGCTTCACTCGACAAAACATCCTGGTTTTATATCCTAGAAGCAATATTATTTCTCAAGGCTGTTGGATATGGAAAGATTAAAAGTAGCTATGACCTCCCCCTGCCTCAGATCACCAGGCAGAACATTTTTATTCACAGAAGTACTTTTACTTTCAAGCTGTTTTGCTAAGATTTTCTACCTATTACTTTTGTGAGCAACTGTTGATCACAGTGCATTCCTCTTTCTAGTGTTATCCAGCAGGATGTAAGTCTATTATACTCAATATAAAAAGAACCTGAAGCTTTTTATCCCTCTTCCTAACTGCAGGAGACTTGGAGGTTTAATAACATTTCACTGCATTCAGAAAGCTCCTCAGAAAGATGAAAAAAAAAATCTGTACATGTTTTTGTAAAGCTTCATTTTCACCAAACATGAAACACACCAAAAAATAAGATAGGATGCTTTCAGATGCCTGGGAAAAATTGCACAATAAAAACTAAGAAGCAACAAGTATCCTATCACAATAAAAAAAAGCAGTGCTCTTAGACAAAAATGTTTTGTAACAACAGGACGGAGCGTTGTGCTCTAACATTCTCTCTCCAAAAGCATAGTTTAAGAAATCTTGTGCAGCTGTGCAGTCATAGGTAAGAAGTCAAAAAAACCATTACTCTTTTAACCGCTCTCCTAGATCGGCAATCATTCATGATGCTCATACTTTACCACCTCCCTCTTTCAAATGAGATTGATATTTCTTTTCCTGATTCCTATCTCCACAAAAACATCCTGCAGAGTGCCTTAATATTCCTTGCAGCTTGGTCTACAATTTAGGAGATTCTTGTACTGCAAAATCAAGTGAATTTGATACTTAAACTTTTTTTTTATGGTTTACCAGATTAGAGATTTCCTTTTCTAAAGATTCTCCTTTCAACAGTTTTTCTTTTTTTCCTCCAGTGCTATTCAAAGCTGCTGGAGCCAGTTCTATTAACAAGTTCTTTTTGTTACAGGTTCCTCTGATAACTTGTCTTCTCTGTATCCCCATGTTGACTAGGTAATTCTTATTCTGAAGAAATTATGTGCCTGTGCCATCTTTTGCCTAAAAAAAAACTTCCACGGAAAGAAAAAAGCTGCATCTTATTCTTTCAAATACCATGTGCAGACACTCTTAGAGTAGGGAAATTCCTGTTAATAGCCTGCTGCTACCAATTATTGCATGTATAGAAGTAACTAACATAGTAAAAACCAGGTTTGCTATCACTGATCCTTCCCCCTAGGTCACTTCATCATGAATTCAGACAAATATGTCTGTCAAAAAAGCTATTTAATTGCATAGGTTTAGTGTTTAGGACAATAGGAAACTAATACTCATTCAGGAGCCCTTAGAAACATTAGAGTTGTCCCTTTGTAAATATAGGTGTACAAAAAGACTTCAAGGTATAAAGTGCACAAGCCAAGACTCAAGAACATAGAGGCAAAATATTCCCTTTCTTTTCCTAAGATAACTACTTTACTAGTGTTTAACACTGGTATGAACTTCTATAAATGAAAAGGAGCACTGCACATTCATTACTTGGAAATACTACCACTAAGTGCAGCACTAAAAATCTATGTCTAGCATTATCTTCTAGATATCCTTGACTGAGATGTTTCAAGAATGTCAAACTTGTATTTTCTTACCTAGTTCAGTAACTTGTCGATCAAAAGGACAACGAACTGCTCTGCCGTGAAGGGGAAGCCGGGTAAGACAGTCATGGCAGACAGTATGGCCGCACAAAAGCAGCCGGGGAACTTTGTCCCCTTGCAAAGAAAATACATCTTCACAGACTCCACACTCAAGAACCTGTAAGTCAAAAAAGACCACATTTGGTTTTGAGCTAAATAAAAAGCAGACTTCATGCAGTAAGCCATATGACAGTTTATTTTACAGAAATTCATGCAATCACAGCACATAAGCTGAGTCAGTAATTCTGCTTTATGCACACAACTAACGATCATGCTACCGATTTTTTTAAAAGGAAATAAATAATTAGACACAAACAGAATATTTTAATTCCTCAGCATCGTGCCTGATCACCACTAGTTCCTGCCCACTTCATTTAACACACCGCCACAAGACAAGCCTACTGGTCAAGGGGCACAACCAGCAGAAACATCCTCGCAAGAGAAGAGGCGAGCAAGACCCTGCCAGAGCAGAGTGTTGGCTCGTGCAGTTTCCCCTCGCAGCTGATGCTCATAAACACGTCAGTCATACCAAGTGAGCCACTTAGCAAGCTACAAACGCAGCACCAAGCTAGTGGGAGCAAACAGCTGCGGACCGGAACATCTCAAGCTATTACCGAAAAGCAAAACTGATGGTCATTCAGAAAGAAAAAAATCCCCAAACCAATCCATAAGCCAGGACCCCAGGGGATACCTCCTGTACTACAGGCCTCCCACGCCCCGTCCTCGGTCGGCACCACCCGCCCCGCCACAGGGGCTGGGCCGAGCCGCTACCTCACCTTCACCGTAGCGCCCGCCGGGCCGCGACCGCCAGCCCCAGGCCCGCGGCCACCCTCCGGCCCGGCCCCGGCCTTGTTTATAGCCAGGGCCGCCATCTCGGGGAGGGCGGAGCAGCGTGGCTCCGCAGGAAGGAGAGGGGAACCGCCGCCGCCTCAGGCACCACCCCGGCGGGTGCAGGCGCCGCTCCGCAGGACTGCAAAACTACAGAGCCGCAGAACTACGACTTCCATCGTGCTCCGCCGCGGCGCTGGCAGGTGGAGGAGGCGGTGCTGCGCCCGAGCCGCCCGCGGAGCCCTGGGAGCTGTAGTCCCGCCCGCCGCGTTGCAGTCTGGGACGGCCGTGCCCGTTGCCGCCGCGCTCTGCGTGGCTCCTCCCGCTGCGCCGGCCATCCCGCGCGGTAGCGGCCATGGATGTCAACCAGCCCAAGCAGGAGCATTTGCTGGCTCTGAAAGGTACCGACAGCGCGACCCCGCCGGTTCCCGCCCGCCCGGCCCTGATCCGGTGGGGAAACAGCGTGTCTGATCGGCAGCCGAGGGTGTTTCTTCCCCCAGTTTAGGACGTGGAGCAGGGAGCGGCCCAGCGCTCGGGGCCCGCGGGGAGAGGTGCCGGAGGGCTAAGGGAGCGGTGGGGGCTGTTCTACCATGCCCCACACCCCACAGGATGTGCACCTGGCGTGAGGGGCTCAAGCGCGGCTGCCCGGCTGTGTCGGTGCTTTGCACAAGGCTTCAGTTACAAGAAGATGTTTAGCTAAAATTCCTTTGCTGCCTCTTTTGTTTGTTTGTTTTTCAGGACGAGAGGACACAGTCTTAAACTGCGTCAGGGGAGGTTTAGGTTGTGCGCTAGGAGGGATTCCTTCACAGGAAGGGTGATTAGACATTGGCATGGGCTGCCCAGGGGGGTGGTGGAGTCACCGTCCTGGAAAGTGTTTGAGGAAAGACTGGACGTGGCACTTGATGCCATGGTCTATTCGACAAGGTGGTGTTCGGTCTTACGTTGGATTCCATGCTCTCAGACGTCTTTCCCAACCAAATTCATTCCGTGATTTCCTTTTGGATGGTTTTTGCCCTTTTCACCTCATGCTAAATGTGCAACTACGAGGCTTACCTCTTTGATTCAGGGATCGCAAATAGTGAAAATACAGCTGTGTACAATTGTGCATACAGTTGCATGCCTCCAAAATTAATGTAGGAATCAAGAGAGCCCTGTGAAGAAACGTGATCATTTCTGAATCATAAATGCTGCTAGTTATGTACACGTAATGAGGAGCTGGTTAGAATCTCAGCTCTGCAAGCATTCTAGATCAGTGAGGCTGCCCAGATGGATAAAATACTACAGGTATGAGTAATTTCAGAGACCATCTTCTCATTTTAAAACTCTCCTGGACAAAGTTTTTAATGGTGTCTGCATGTGATAGTAAAATCTGTTAACCATAATTCAAAGCTCAACAAGCTCTTTTCAAATACATAAACACACACAATAAAGTCAAAAGCCTGAGAACATGAAACATCGTCAGCTGACAAGTGCATTTTGATAGTAATTAATTCGAAGCAAAAAGCTTTATGGTGGATCATTTTGCTTTTATAAGAAACCAGTGCAATCCTTGGGTTTGTTTTGAATTTGATGCAGTGTCCAGGCCATAGATTTTGCCGAAGTGGGGAAGGTGTGAGGATTTATTTGCATTGTGACTGTATTAAACAAAATCTTGACAGTGGCAATTCTAGATTTTACTATTTTAATATCATTGTATGTTACTGCTCTCCATCAGGGAGCCTTAAATGATTGCAAATTTCTTGCAGGGGCAAGGGAAGGGGGAGAAGGGTAGGAAACAGGAGAGCAACACTGTGCCTATTTTACTTACATTTCATAACAGTGTTTGTAGTTCTTCCTTCACCATGCCCATGTCTTTAATATAATCTTTGTATGAAAGTATAAAGCATTTGAGGACTTAATAAGTTGTTTAGTTATTCCAAAAGTCTAATAAATTAAGAAGTTATCAGTTCCTTAAGGATTAAAGCATAGTTGCGTGTTGTGCTTGGAAGCTTTGAGGCTAAAACTGGATGTGTAGTTCTGATACAAAATGGAAACAGGCAGCTTTAATTTGCCTAGAGCACTTGCCTTTTAACTTTTTACTTTAAAAACTACTGTATTAGTCAGTACTATTTCAGGAAGGGTTTCTGTAACACGTGTGTTTTCTAGTTTTCTAGTAGAATGTGCCCTGGCTTAAAATACTGATACGTAGGAGGAGAACTTAAAAAAAAATTGTCTGCTAAATTTGAGAAAATAGGCAGTAGTAGTTGTGGGTCTTTAAATATGCATCACAACAATATAACAAGAATAGTGATGGATGGCAGGTATGAGATGGTGACAGTAAAAGCATTCTCTTGGAAATGGACTCTTGAGTAAACAGTGTGCATGTGGATAATGTTCAGTGTACTGAAGTTACACTGGTAATGATGGAATACAGCCACTAATGTTCAGCCTAGATAAAATAGAACGTTCTGATATATATCTCACGTATTTTTATTCCCTGTTTCTTTCTTGAAAAATATCCTAGCAATGTTTGTCTTAAGATGGTAGTATCTTATTATTTTATAATACTTCTGCTTTAGGTCCTGTTTTCCACTGATCTTTGCGTCATGGGGCAAGGAAATTCTTGTAAAAAAGATGTTTCAGTCTAGATATGAGAATCCTAATCAAGAGACTGTTTTCCTAAGAGTCACTGGATTCCTACTGTTGAAGCATGGAAGTGGTCTTGCACTATCGACCACATCAGAGGGATCTAATAAAACTGCAGAAATTTGCAGAAGCAGCAGTGAAGGAGTTTCCCATTCGCCAATTACCAAGATTTGCACCCTGGTTTCCAAGTGATTTACACAGACTTCCCCTCAAACCAAAAAAGCAAGCACCTGTTATTTCTTGTGAGGAAGTGGAAGAATTGAAACAACTTTCTACACCTTCAGAATATGTTGCAGGATCTCCTGATTATGACTGCACAAAAAATCTCCTTGAGTTTCACTCTAGCATGAAACATGGTCCAACTTTAATCCAAGCACAGGCTGTTCACAGAGCAATTAACTTGGACTATCAAGGAGAACCACCACCTAATGGAAAACAAAAATTGAAAAGGTCTTGGAGTGTCTCTCTCCCTAGTGCTAAACTCAAAGAAAAGATTCGTCCTTTATCTCAAGAACTGCAAAATAATTTGGAAAGACTAAAGCTGCATGCATTTTGTAGAGCAAAGTGGACAATTGAACAGTCTATTTGTAAAAACCAGAATTTGGAGGACATATGGATAAAATTGAATAGACTCATTAAACAGAATGAATTGCCATCTTGCAATGCTACTATCCAAAGATCTGTGGGACAGATATGGATTTTCTGTGATATATTATACTGTGAATATGTTAGAAATATTCTTAGGGAAAAGCTAAGCCTTACAGATAAAATGAATTTGCTTGTACATAAATATGGAATTATATTTAGTTTATAACTTTAGATATAGTTTAATAATAAAATTACTGTCTGAAATAGTAGAGTTTTTAAGCAGTTAAGTATATATAGACTTTAGAACAGCTGATAAATTAACGGTAAGAAAACTATTTGTATTACTTTGCTACAGTCTTCTAACCATAATGATATATTTTAATTTTGTTTTGCCTCAAGACTTATGGTTCTGTTAAGATTAGTAAGTTTCTGTTTGGCTTAGTACTGCATTTTATGGCTTTTCTCTACCTTGCTGGTCTAAAGGAAAATATTTAAGTGAAAATTCCAGACTATTCCAGATAATAAAATTTATGCTTTCAATTAAGCAAAGTATGTCCTCTCTGCTTCTTTGGAATTAGGAGAAGGAAAAATGTTTTTAAGTGTGTTGTAATAATTGCTGTAATAGTTGTAATTGACGTTAAGACTTTCAAGATCTGATTATTTCCTGAAAGTAGTGTTTGAATTTTTTTAGTGAAGGCATATCCCTCCCATGAGATACAAACTTACTTTATGTGGCATATATCCACTGTCTTAGCAATGATAGCTATATTTTCACAGAAATATTAATGATAGCTTCAGTGGAAGCTGTGGGGTGAAAAATAATGAACAACTTAATAATTGCTCGTTTACACCTTTGATAATAAGATTTTTTTTTCCTGGTGTTTCTGTTCTTTTGTCTCTATATTTAAGAACAAGAAAACACTAGCTTCCAGCTAAAAGTGAGGAAAATAAGAAGTGAGACTTGTATCTGAAACCTCTTGTTTGTTGTCTTTGAGAATTTGAATGCCTTTTATGGTCATAAAAGGCTGAGTTCAGCATGACTTTTTTTCTCTTGAAAGAATGAAGTGTTCCAAGGTCATGCTGTCCCTGCTCAATTGAGTGTTTGGAGGGTCAGTAGAGAAGTTAAACTGGGATCAATATAATTGCAAGGGTATGCATTTGCACTCCTACTAATTCTAGATAGTTCTGCTGTAGCTGGAGGTCAGGGTCTATAGCATCTGGAAAAAGGGGAAAACAAGTGTTTAATATTTGTAGATTGATGTAACTGGCATTAATGACAATCTAACAAAGTGCACATAAGCATAACAGAGATCTCTCCATGTAAAAACAAAGTAAATGCCCATTAGACTTATATTTTTATGACATCCTTGTGTCAAATAATTATATTTTATTATAGGCATTACATTTTCTTTTTTTTTTTTTTTAGTTTAAAATTGCTCCATTTGAGTCATTGACATGTGTTTTTAAGCTTTGACTGAATTTTGAGACATTCATAAATGTCTTACATTGATGTTTGGGGTGTATGTGACATTTAATGTGACCGCTTAGCAAAACTGATGCAAAATGCTTTCTAGAGCAACTGAGGGTTGTTATTAGTTTTAAAGCCAACTTTTCACTGACATGATATTTCTGAGCTTAACATTAATAGTAACAAAATTTCTTTGTGCATGAGCATTTTGGAAGATAAGATGAAGTAAAATGCAGTGTGATTTGAATTCTATTTAATGTATTTTTTGTCTAGGATCTTAGAAGAGATGATATATTTTCTAATGTGTTAGTAGTCGTAATAAATATGATAACATAGCTAACATCGTTTGTTTTGACTTCATTCTGTGATGTATTTATTTTCTGAGACATGACGTAACTCTTTCTTTAGAAACAGTCAGCAAATACTAGTTTGTACAGGCTTAATGTAAATTTGGATAAAATTAGGTAATGCCAATAACACACTGTATTAATTTGATATACTGACAAAAGAGCTAAACAAATATTTTACTAAAAAGAGCAATTATTGTCACTGTAGCTGCCAGCTTTCTGCTACTTTGGGTTGGCTTATATGTGAATAATGGTAGGTGCACTGCTAGCTGTGGGCACCTCAGCTGGTAACTGTCTTGTTATAATGAGTGAACACCACTTTTGGTTGCTCTACAGGATTACTGCAGTCTTGGTTAGCACCAGTGTAGAAGCTGAAATCCGGGCTTTCATTTTGTTCTGTTCGAGGAATGCTTAATTCATAAGCGCGTATAATTCAGTATATTTTCTTTTTCATTTTCAATGTTGAATGTGGTTCACTATTCACTCTATTTTGCTTATCTTGGGTTTTGTGTAATATACCTCATGGTTCTAAGTCTTTAAAGGTCCTGGTTTTTCAACTTTTCACTGTAACAAAGGGAATATATTGTCTTTTTTTCTTGTGAAAAGTGAGAATTGTTTGTGTCAATGCTTATTTGCATAGGTCTGCTGTATGGTAGTGTAAGTTCTTGTGAAGCAATACAGCCCACTGTACCGAAATATATATTAAAGTAATTGAATACTTTACACCAGTGGAAACAGTGAGTGCTGTCTGGACACATTAGCTGTACAAAAGTACAATAAAAATAAACCCACCATACATGTGTCCGTGTAAGGGTGTTGGTTAACTTGTTGCAATCAAGAGAAATCCTTTCAGTTTATTTTTTAGTTTTAGTTGGTTTTATGTTTGTTAAGTTTCAAAGAAAAAAAACGGTTTTTACATATTCATATTAACACCTTATATTTACAGTTATATTAGTTAATATTAACATATTAACATGCTCAATTTTGTTTCATATGAATCCTTCATGATAAGCTATATACAAGTTTAGGGCCTTTGGTTAATTTGAAGAGGGAGAAATTCTTTGAAGAAGTAGCATTTAAGTCTGTCATATAAGTAAAAATAATGTAATTTTGTGTGTGAGTTAAAATAGCCTTTGAAAGTACCACTTACTTAGAGATTTTTTAATAGCAAAATCTCAATGATTTTGATTTTGTCAGTATGAGTAAAATAGTTTTGTTGTAAGTATATTCGAGAGGTTTTTGTGATGGTTTTGCTGGCTTGAGTTTAAAGTTTGTGACTTACAGAAAAAGCAGTGGTATAAATAATGTAGGCTTTTAGTCTTGTAACTCTACCTTGTGTATGTGTTATAGGTTAAGGTGTTAATGCAATTTCTTTTAGGCTGGTGTTTGACTGAAAGGGTCTGTGTGAGTCATCATGTCCCATTCTAGATCAAAACGGATCACAGGACAGGCACTTAACCTGGAGAAGTCCACAAATAGATGAAACTGGTACACTCCTGGAGACCACAAAGCACTTAACGCTGTAGCAGGTGTAAGACCTTTAGCACATCAAGTTGAAAGCAGTAGATTAGTAGGTTAGTTCACCAGAGGTAGAAAGTAAGAGGGAGCAATGGCATTACCAGTGTTCTTGGATCTCAGAATAGCAGGGAGTTTTTCTTATATTGTAAAAGGCCATGTGATCCTTTTTCAGACTAAGATTTAATTGGTGGTTGTGGTTTGTTGGGGCTTTTTTTTTTGTGGAAGAAGAGCAAGGCAAAATTATACTTGGAAAAAACAATTTAAAATGCTTGTTTGATTGACCTATGGTTTGTTTTTTGATTTTTGCAGTGATGAGGCTAACCAAACCTACCTTATTCACTAATATTCCGGTGACTTGTGAAGAAAGAGATTTGCCAGGTAAGTCTTTTCTACTGACTGATTATTATGTATGTATTACCACATTTAAGCATTGTGGCCATCTAACACTTAGGTGTTAGAGGAGTCATGACCTCCAATAGACTCTAATCTGAAAAAACAGTGTATTTTAGATTTGGCAATAACTGAAAGAAAGTAGCAAGGTGCACTCTGTAGCTCTTGACCTATATCTTTGAAAGATTGGTGATAATACTCAAGCACGTGACCTCAAAGTCTGAGCCATTGACATACACAGTGAGAGGCAGTTCTGTGAGAGAAATGTGTAAGTGGAGAAAGATTAGCATTATTGTGGTTTTTTTATCTGGAGAAATGGCTCTGGTAATTAGAACCAGCACATAAATAAATGTTCTATAGAAAAACAATATTGCAAGAATCACCGGTTTTGAGTTGTGTTATGCTTGGTATGCCATCATAAATTGGAAATCCCTGGGTCATCTCCCAGAAATAGTTGAAGTCTAGAAGTCAAACATAAGAGAGTCAAAGGAAAGATTCAAGAAGAAAGGTTGTAGTTGTATGGAAATACAAAGCAAGCAGGGGAAGAAAGTAAGTGAGGTTGATTAGTTCTGTTGTGTAATGTGGTTTAGATGGATAGAATTTCTCTTAAAATTCAGTGTTAATTTGGGAAATGCCTTTGGGATTGTGCCCTTCAGTATGTATATACTGAATAAATTATTGGGCACAAGTGCCTGTAAGTTAAGTTATATCTTATAGGCAGGCCTATGGATGTATATTTCATCCCTAAACAAGTCTATTGTAAAAGAAATATATCTAAAATAAAATACATCCGAGTCAGTGATTAAATGTCTAACTTAAATGTAGACAAACCTTTAGACCTAGCAAATATTTAATTAATAGCACCTTGATATTTTTACAGGTAATCTATTTAACCAGCTCATGAAAGATGATCCTTCTACTGTAAAGGGTGCAGAAACTTTGATGTTAGGAGAAATGCTGACTTTGCCTCAAAATTTTGGGTAAGAATGAATGATTGTAACTGTAATATGCGAGGTTTAGGATTCATTTGGTTTAGGATTCATACTTCTCTTTCTATTTGAATACCATTGTTCTGCAATGAGATGTTCAGTCATTTTAAAAATAATATCTGGCTTGATTTAGAAATACATATATGTATGCTTCCTGATGTTTCTTGTCTGTAGCCTGATTGAACCTAATAGGGATTGAAAGTTGAAAGAGATTTGCAGCTGTGGGTGAATTTCTAAGGTAATACACTACTATAAACCACATCTTACACTAGTAGAGTTTACTACTGTGATTTTTGTGCGTACTGAAAGCCATCTTCTTACTCCTCTCAGATTTTTACCTAAAAGAAATTCTGATTTGTTTATTTTCTTTTAAAGCTGTTTGTCTTAGAAGGATGACTTTAGAAGTATGGGTGAGCAGATTCCAGTTTTCTTCTAGGATTTGATCTGGCAACTGTGTGTGTGTGTGAACTTAGAAGTGTTTCAGTGAAATGTTCTGGTTTTTTAATAACAGTTACTAAAACTATTTTGTTTTCTTTTTTTTTTTTTTCTGAAATACAGAAATATATTTCTGGGAGAGACTTTTTCCAGTTATATTAGTGTGCACAACGATAGCAATCAAGTTGTCAAGGACATACTGGTGAAGGTATGTGAGTAGAAATCCACTTACAAAAGATTTATAAAAAAATACAATATGTAGATTCTATTTTCTGACAATATACTGTATCTTTGATGCTAATACATAGACTTTAGGAAATACATGTCACTTTTTCCAATCCAGAAAATATACCTGGAAATTGGAAGGAGTAAGACATGAAAATAGAAATGATTATAGAAATCTTCAAAGATTAAAATGAAAAATTAGGATTGTATCAAAAAATGGACTTACTACAGGATCATGGAGTTTATGTTGGAAAAGACCTCTAAGATCAACAGGTGCAATTATTAACCCAACACTACGAAGTCCACTGCTAAACTGTGTCCCTAAGTTCCACATCTACACAGTCCCCTGCAGGGATGGTGGCTCAACCACTTCCCTAGGCAGCCTGTTCAATGCTTGACAGCCCTTTTGGTAAAGAAATTGTTCCTGCTATCCAATTGAAACCTCCCCATGTGCAACTTTAGGCCATTTCCTCTTGTTCGTATTGTTACTTGTGAGAAAAGACCGACTCACACCTGGCTACAGCCTCCTTTCAGGTAATTGCAGAAAGCTGTGAAGTCCCTCTTTGCTGCAGTGGGGAAACTGCAACACGCGTATCAATCAACAAGGCCCGTGTAAAGAAATATATATGGACCGATTCTTGCTAGCTGTTTCAGAGATGTTTATTTCCCCAGCCGCATGGCCGGGGCTCTGCTGAGGAACTGCTCAATCACGGGACCCGAGGGTCCTTCTGCCCGCGCAGGGGAACACAAAACAACCAGTGGGGAACGAGGCTGAGCAGGGGCAGGGAAACCCCGTGTCTGTGCCCTCAGGGCCCCTCTCCCAGGACCACATGGCAGGGGGGAAGGGACCCCAACACCTCTTCCGAGCCTTTTTTCCCTGGCTAAACACCCCCACCTCCATTGACCTTCTCTGGACATGCACCCTTGTATTTAAAGTTTCTCTGAAGAATTGGTGTAGCAAAACTTCCACAGCTAAAAAAATGGAGTTATATTGACTTACCTTCACTTCCAATGAGGTCTTCAAAGCAGTTTCCTGTAAAGTGTACACTGATCTGTATATTGTATGAGTTATTTTCTAGTGAATTGGCTTTTTGCATTTACTGCTGAACAAAGAAAACACTGAGCGTAGAAATTTCAGAAGTCATTGTGGAACTCAATGTGAAAAGTAAATAGAGATTTTGTAAGCTGTATGGTGAAGGACTGGACTATTTATATGTTTTAGAACTTGTCTTTAGATTTGTAAGTCATCTCAATATATGTCACAGAAGGTGTCTGAGTCAAGAATATCACGGAATATTCTGAATTCGAAGGGACCCACAAGGATCAGTGAGTCTAACTCTTAAGTCAGTAGCCCATGTGGGGATCGAACCCGTGGCCTTGGTGTTGTGAGCCCTGTGTTCTGACCAGCTAAGCTCTTACAATATGTTTGAAAGCATGTAGAGTACAAAATGCTCAGTGAAACCTAGAACTTTATAGCATAAGTTACTTCTCCTTAGATTGTGTTGAACAGCTGTAGTTCAAACCAATGCTTTGTTTTTCTGTGTCCAGGCTGATCTTCAGACAAGTTCTCAGCGTTTGAACCTTTCAGCTTCTAGTGCTGCAGTGGCAGAGCTTAAACCTGACTGTTGCATTGATGATGTGATCCATCATGAAGTAAAGGAGATAGGAACACACATGTAAAATTTTAAATTTTTCTACTATTAAATGAGCTTAAATGAAACTGCAGTACATGCATGCTGTTCTGCTTTTGATACAGTACGAGATTTAAAGTAACACAACTTTTTTTTTTCCCCCCAATTGTTTCTTTTTCAGCTTAGTTTGTGCAGTAAGTTATACTACACAGACTGGAGAGAAGATGTACTTCAGAAAGTTCTTCAAATTTCAGGTATTTCATGAAGTATTTTACTCTGCTTTTAGTAAGTGTGTGAGTCTGGAAAACCCATTTTAAAACATTTGATACTTCAAAAGCATTTTTACATACCAAAAATCTGTTCATTTTTAAAAGTGAACCATTAAAAGCCATTGCTTCAAACTTCACACAAACTGGTGGTTTCTAATAACCACACAGTTAAACATCTCAGAACTAATAAATATTGCATCTAATAATTTCTATTAATTTATTGAGAAAATAAATCTACTCTTAAAAAGTCCCTTTTTATAGCAGACAGCTCTATGACTATTTTTAAACACAACAAGTATTGGTCATTCTAGCTTCGATACATCTAACCATTATATTGTAACCATTATATTCTAAAAATCTGATTTTTCTTTTAGTGTGTGTAACCTTATTAAACTGGAATTAAGTAGTTTGGTTTTTAAGGAATTTAAGTAAAGAAGTCTAATGTATTGTGTGTAATACCCACAGAAGTAATTGACAGAATTTAAACCTTTTGTTCCATCGCACAATTCAAGACTTGCAATAAGAGTGACTGAGGAAAGCAGGAAGCAGCTCTAATTTGTGGACTGGTTCTGGCAAGAAAGAGTCTGTTTACTCTGTATTTCATGGATGTTTAATTTTTTAGAGAAATATATTGGGACTTAGATATTGGTGGACTAATCCTCATGGAATGGAGGATTACATGACACTCTTTACTGAATACATTTTTAGATACTCTCAGAGTGTCTGGTAATACCCGGAGCATTATGTAGTTTCGTCCTAAAGCTGTGTCAGGGAGATTTAGGTTGGATATCAGGAAAAAGTTCTTCACCCAGAGGGTGGTTGGACAGGCTCCCCAGGGAAGTGGTCACAGCACCAAGCCTGACAGAGTTCATGAAGCATTTGGATAATGCTCTTAGGCACATACTCCTGGGGGTTGGACTTGATGGTCCTTGTGGTCATCTTCCTGCTCAGGATATTCTATAATACTATGGGGTGATTGCATTTTGCTGTTTTCTAGTATTCTGTCTAGATACTTCAGAAGAAAGAATTTCAGTCTTTAGAAGGTTAAATTTCCATGCATTACAAAGAACACTTGAGTGCTGTTAGTACTTTCGGGCCTTGAAATACCAGGTATTGATTAGTCAAGGGTGTTTACTGACAATCCTGGGGGAAAATGGTTCCATATAAGTTTTTGTGTTACCCTCTCTCTGAAACTAGCATCTCTGTAGAGTTTCTTCATCTTTAGTGAAGCTAATTTTTATCTTTGTGTGCTTTGTCTTGCGCTCCTTGTGAAACTGCTTCCCTTTCCATTTCTCCATTGTTTTCCTCTTTTCAGTGTTCTGTTTCTCTGTCCCCTCTAGGCTTTCTCTGATTGCTTACACATGCATGTGCAAGCTTCAGATCTCATCTTCTCTCTGTTCCCTAATGTTGTTCTTGTCAGAGCTTTGTACAAAATGCTGGTTTGTCTTCTTTAGATTTTGTATGCAAACTTATTTGTGCACTTTTTTCAGGGTTCTGCATGCATGGCGTAATTGCTATGCTTTTTAACTGAACCCAGCACAAGCAACTGAATTGTGAAAATAGTTGAAGCCAGCTATCTCTGAAATGTGAAGCCCTTCATTCAAAGAAGGAAGCATAAGAACTTCTCAGAAAGCATCTATACACTTTC
Source organism: Corvus kubaryi (assembly GCF_017639235.1). Classification (NCBI taxonomy): domain Eukaryota; kingdom Metazoa; phylum Chordata; class Aves; order Passeriformes; family Corvidae; genus Corvus; species Corvus kubaryi. The sequence continues at coordinate 2,316,640 of NW_024581096.1, read as the reverse complement.
ACACCTATAAATACTCTCTGATTCATTATGAGAAAAGAACTGCACTGAGAATTTTGGCTGTTAGTTTTTAAATTTGATGTGGAGACACCAGTAGAAAATCTGAGAACAAACAAAAAGAAGCGTTACAGAAAACTGAACTATGTCTTTACAGTGAGAATTGATGGCTCCTAGTGATTGAGATGTCACCAACAATTTTATAACAAAAAAAACCTACTCTTGCAGATTCTCAGATTTTTCAGTTACATTTTCTAGAATCTTTTAAGGTGAACTGGTGTTTTAATCAGCTTCTTTTTTAAATCATTATATGTAGTTTTATACTGATTGATAGTGTCTTTCTGTTCCAAAACTTTCTCTAAGTAATTAACAGCATTATGTTTAAATGGAGAAGGAATGTCTTCCTAGGGTTTGGTGGTTGTTTGGTTTTGAGGGGTGGTTTGTGAATATCACAATAATTTTTTGTATTTTACTGGAATGCCAGTTGAGGTTTACTGCAATGAATGGAAAGACTTTGTTTATCAGAAGAGAGAGAAAAAATTCAGCATGTAGGAAAATTTATAAGAAGCTCACTGAAGAAAAATATTTGACAGAAAAAATCCTCTCTCAACCAACAAAGGCTTAAATTAAAATTTTTAATTCTTTTTTTTGACTAGAGAGAGAGAGATAGTTATGAATACTTGAAAGAATTGAACTTTATGTCTGTTAAAATGCAGAAATCTCCATGAGGACAACTTTTTGATGTTGAAGTCTTTGGTGCTAAAAAATTTGTTGACAACTTGGAACATTAGCGATTTCTCAGGATGCAGTGTACTTATAGGCAATCAAAAAAAGTTTCCCTGTGTAATTGGAAACAAGTGTCTTCAGAAACAGAATTTAAATTTGTTTCCCTACAAGTATGATAAAATATTTCATTCAGTTACATTACTTTATATACGTTTCATATTTGAATATGTTAACTGCAGTGGCTTTATGCACAAAATTCAAGCACTTACGAACCAACACTTTGTAGTTTATCGTATAACACTTCATATTTTATAACATCGAGTTGGGTTTTTTTGCTGATTTAATATCAAGATTAATGTGTTTATTTATTTATTTATTTATTTTGTGTATTATGATTTTTCTTAATTTCTTGAAACCAGCTGCATTTTCAAGAAGGAAGTGAAGGCTAATAAAGCTAAACACATGGACAGTTCTCTGTTTCATTTATGTTTAGAGAAGCCCTCAGTAACTTTTGCTGCAGAGCTCTGAAAGACTTGTAAATGTTAGAAATGTTAGATGTTGCTCACAGTTGAAAGCAAATGCAGACCACTGCAGGACCCAGTATGGATATATTATTTATTTAAAGACACAGATCTACTTAGAGCACCGGATTTGGGCAGTTTCGTAAGAGGCCACTGCTTAGGTGGAGAGCTACTTGTTTTCAATATGAGGAAACTGCTTAGTAGGGAAGCATTCAAGTGTGCACAAGTAAGAAGCAGCACGGGTATGTTCTTGAGTTGATTCTGTCATATATTCTGTCATGCACCTGCTATGTCTAAGATCAAAAAGAAAACCAATACTTTTTAGTAAAAGACCCTAGCAGTCTTTCCTGAAGTTGTCTGGTAAACCAGTTGTCAATCTGTCTTTTTTCCCATTTCATTCAGGTTCTTAAACCACTAGATGTGAAAACCAAATTCTACAATGCGGAGGTGAGAACTGTGTGTATTCAGGTTTGTTTTGGTGTGCTGGGTTTGTTACTTAGATTAAATTCAAAGTGCTTTGTAAGTGCACCTTTCTGAGAAAGGTGATCTGTTCTAAAGGGGAAAATGGTAGTAGATATATATGGTTTAGTTTAAAAATAGATAGGCAATTTTGATGAAAGGGAAAAAGAGATGTCAGGACCTTCATGTAATTGACTAACAATTTTGCATATATTCCAGTTTCTCATTAACTCAAATACTTTCAGTTATTGCTTGTATATTTAGGCTGACAGAGTACTTACTGTAAAGGAGATTAATTGTTCATAAAGGAGATGACAATTTATCAGAGTGGGGAAAATTTAAATTTAGATTGCTTAAATTTAAATTTCCCTTATTTAACTATGACCCTTCAGTTCACTAATTTAAGTTTTACATTTGTGACAGTTACACACAGTGCTTCTAAACTTAATGACCTTATATATGCCTTGCATATTTATTTGGACAAAATTACATGTCAGCCTTTGGCTATTTATGGGAAGAATTTGGTACACATCTGTAGGCCACAGGCTTCAAACCATACATTGACCAGGTGTGAGATACCTGAGCAGGATTGGAGCATAAACGCATAGCACTGGTTGAGTCCTTTATAGAACTGCTGTTATCTATAAGTGGGAATGTCTGGAAATGTCTGCTGCTGTAATTTAAAAATGAAAATAACTCTAAGAAATGAGGTAATCTCTCTGGAAGCAAAATAAATATCTTATTTAGCATGTGGATTATGTTATTGTTTCAGATATAAAGTATGTGATAGGGAAAAGAGGGACAGATATCTTAAATGTTGCGGTCTCTTTGTACTTCATGTGTAAGTTTCATGATTAATTATCAAACACTTGATAATTAATGGAAATTAAAACCTCTCTAAGGTAATTCTGGGCAAACTTTTTACATGGATAAAATATACTCTTTTTTTTTTTTCCAAAATTGTTATACTGACCAGTCTTGATACGGGTCTTAATTAACTCAGTTAGCCACCAAACTGATATAGTAGCACTCCTATCTGATTTCTGAAAGTACGTAAAGTGTTACTATGTCTTGTGACCATAGAATTCAAGTAACTTTTAAAAACCTAGAAACAAGTCTTTGGTTAGATGTTGCGTGTGATACTACATTGCTGTGAAAGCACCAAGAAATTAATCCTGACTATTATCCTTGAGAGCAGGGGAGAAAAGAATGGTATGTGTCAGTTATTAGTTAACTAAAGATCTCTAAAGGTTGACTAACCAGTTAAACTGTTATCATTAATATTACGGATGTGATGTTGTCTGTTCATAATGCCTGTTACTAAAATTATTTTCTATTAATATTCTAATGATAATCAATAATTTAATTTCTTCTAAGACAAGGAATGATGCTGAATCTTTATCTTCTTGCTTATTGCTTATATTGCAGTATGGGATTGATGGAGTTGATCACTGAAATTTATGCATAGAACACATGCCCTGTTGCCCTAGCCTGCTGCAATCCTGGGATTGAATTACTCTCTCACTGACTTTAATGTGCCTTGAAAAAGGCTCTGTAAAAGGTTCTGTTCCTGCACGCATGCACAGGGAGGCAGACAACAAAGTTTGCAATTAAAGTTGGGTCTTTGGATTGATGGATATTGAAAAAAGAGTTTTTCTTGATGATATTATGCCAAATTTTCTTACACCTTGCAACATGGTAGCTTTGCTAGAACACATTACCACATTATTTTTGAGACATATATGCAGAAACCTCAAATTATCTGTAAGGTGACAAGGACTGTTTTTCCATTTCATATACAACCCATTGCATGGATTTAAATTCAGGACAAACTTTGAACTTGCTCAAAAACTAATTATCTTTTTTTTTTTTTGAGTCAGTTTGTTCTACCATATCTTGTCTGTGACTTGTGTGCCTTAAGCTCTACTTTGGATTGGTTCTGAAGCAAAGCTAGTAAATCATGTAACCATACTAGCTATAAGTTATTAGAAATGTAGTTGTCATCTTTGTTTGCATCCATTTTTTATTTATGTTTCTGTCTTACTAATGCTATCTTGTTTAAATGGTGCAAAAAAATGCAGAAATGCATTTTGTTTGGAAGTTAGCCTCCTTTTTCTTTAACATTTAACCCTAATTTCTCTAATGTGTTCTTTTTTTTATTTTCCCATTAGAGTGACCTCAGTTCTGTGGTAATTTTTATTTATTTTTTTATAAATATGTATGCTTTTTTAATTGCTTAACTGTCTCTGTGCTTGTTATTGACATTCTTTACAAACATAATGGAAAAGCAATGTTTGTTCTGCATATCATAAACTGATGTTTTCTCATCTCTATATGTGCAGCTAATCATTAAATGGTTAGCTCTTTCTTTAATACCCATTGTTGAAACTAGAACTTGATAGTTACAGATTCTTGCTTCCTATAAAATACCTCAACAAAATTTTATTAGATCTATTATTTGAAAAGAGAAGTTACTTCTTTCTAAAATTTTTCTCTTCTGACCCATGGAAATGTAGGTTTCACTACAGCACTGTTTGTGTAAGCTGTGACAGAACTTTTCACATCTGGTTGGTGGAGACAGTGGGTTTGAGGAGAGAGCAGCAGTTGGATGTTCTTCCTTCCTTTGGCTAGCTGGAACTGCACTTCACAGTTTTAACTGCATGTAACAGTTGATTGAGTTACTACGTTTCTTCTGCAGTCTGATTTCACTTTAAGGCGTGTCTTGTATTAAAATAAACTGCATATTTTGGAAAGTTTTTTTTTTTGAAACCATGTAATATTAAACCAAATTAGAAATAACACAAAACTAACTTGCTTTTTCATTATGCTGCTTGTTTTTACTTTTTCCTTTCAAATTAGCATTTTAAAACTTCTGCCTATGGTTGCCGCTTTGAAAACTACTAAAATTTGGGTAAATGGACACTTTGAGCAATGGATTTATGGGATATAAATGGTATCAAATTAAGTGACAGTTAGGTAGTATGATTACTGAGAACCATGTTTTAGTTGGGGTTATTTCCAGTTCCTGCAAGCCTGAGGTGTCTCTGTAACCCATTGAGGTTGCACAGTTTTCATTACTATATATATGGTGCTTTGTATTTAATGTGTTTATAAGACAATACAAAAAGTTACACAACCATTCTTTATTTCTCCTTCTAACAATTTTTTGAGACTAAACATGTTTTGGCTATTTTGTCCCACTTTTATTTTGTAATTTACAAGCAGGACTTCATTTGTATAAAGAATCATTTATTTACACTGATCAAAAAGAAGCTGTAAGTTTTGTTCCACCTTCCTCACAAAAGTACTTTCTTAAAATTTATCATATCAAAATACTCAAACTGCTTCAATCTGAATCTGTAGAATAGACTATTTCAGTTGGAAGGGACCTACAAGAATCATTTAGTCCAATGGTCTGAATCAGTAACTCTTTTGTAAATGCAAATTTGGTATCCCCCTTTTTTTAATTGGCACTCCTTTAATTGTGGTTTTCACTTTTCTGGGAGCTCATATCTCTAATAGACTGAGTCTTCCATAATTTTTCAATCCTGAGATTATTCTAGAGAGGCAAAGTGACTTCACTGGTCTGCAATTCCACAAAAGAAGTGAGTCAAAAACATCTCTAGTTCCATGGTTTTTCATCTTCTGAAGTTTAACAGTCTGTAGCTTTCATTTCTGTACTAGAATTGGTCCTTCAATACCATCTTCACGCATTAGCTTGAGATGTTCTGAAGGTAGAGCACAGTTAAATTGTTGGACACGTACAATATTGGTAACCTTAGGCATGGTGGAGCTGAGTGAGAGAAGGGGCTGGATTTTGCATTTTAACTAGAATGCTAGTATTTAATAATAAAATCTCAGAGCATGTACCCGAACTATTTTACTTCAGTTAAAGAAAAACACACACATTTAATTTTTTTATACAGCTTGATGCGCTAGTAATCTGGCATGGCATGTTGTTGTGCACTGCAATTCCTTACCATTTATTCCATTTTTTAAATAATTTGGATAAAAGATTGATGCTATTAAGTTGATTAAAGTCTTGGGAAGTGGTGATTTGATACATTACAAATAAACAGTAGCTAGAACATAGCAAAATTATCCCACATCCATTGTTTGGCAAGATACCTGTTGACTAACACTTTTGCTCCTATTGTTACTGGGATTAAGGTTTTTTCTTGCATTAATTAATTTGATTTGCAGGCATGAACTAAACATGTGTGACTTTTTTTTAACAATAGGACTGCCTAGTCTTTTTAATAATACTAATCATATTTTCATGAACTTGCACTTTCCATTTTTTTCAGACAGATGAAGTGTTTCTGGAAGCTCAAATTCAGAATATCACTACCTCTCCAATGTTTATGGAGAAGGTTTCATTAGAACCATCTATGATGTACAATGTTGCAGAACTGAACACAGTTGACACAGCAGGGGAAAGGTATGTTCAGATTCAGAACATTTGACTTTGAAACTCTTTGTATTAATATTTCATGAGATACAAGTATTAGTCAGCTGTCTGTAATGGGAGGATCGTACGTCTTCGCTTGAATAAAAAGATCAAATTCCTATTATGTATTCAACTGGAAAATTTGTTTGTTTTCTTTTCATAGAAACTATTCTTAAAAATCTATAATTCTACCTAATAAAGAAATATCCAGCTTAATCCTCAAATAATTTGTAACAATGAGGACATGGTAACATGAAAGCATACTATTTTTTCAGTATCTCCTATATAAAATTTAACCCAGATCTGGTTTTGGCCTGATCTCTGTGTACATACTTAGCCTTACAGAACCCATCTGACTAATCCTTGCTTCCTATCAGTAAACTAACTATTTTCAGTTCTTCTAATAATGATCTAGCAAGGCACCAGTCAAGGTGAATCAGTGGTACACCCTTATGGGGTCTTAGAATATAAAAATTCGTCATGCTGAAATAAATTAAATTTCATTTAGTTAAACACCTAATGCCAGAATAATTTACTCCTGTGGATACAAGAGCTTGTGAAGTCAACTTTGGCTGTTTGTGCTATGTAGTTGCTTGGGTTTTTGGAGGTGACGTTTGAGTGCTTCAGCAGTAAGGGCTGAAGTGAAAATTCTGTCTTCTCCTTGTCTGTTGAAGGATTCACCTGCAGCATAATGAAGCCTTGTTCTTACCAAAGTGTTTGCATCCACTGTAATAGTTTTCCTGCTGAACAGGAATCTTAGTTTCATGACATTGAGATTTACTCTGAGGGAAGAACAATAGCAGAAGAAAAATTACCAGCATTTTTGTTTAAACACTAAGATGCCAGATAATAAATTATAATGTAGGAGAGTGGACTTCTATCTTATTTCTGTCTGGCTGAGAAGAACAGGTTTTTTTATTTCTCCATGGTCTCCATGTTGCTACATAAATTCTAGAGTTGTTTCCTGTTGTGAAAACAGAAAAATACTGTGTGTGTTTTACCATTAACAAACTATGCGTACACATACAGTGAGAGTGGTGGGGGATGGGGAAAAAAGGTTGGGTTCTTAAGTCTTCTTCAGAATAACTGTTTAAATTAAGACCCAGTGTTTTTTCCTTTCAGTGAGTCTACTTTTGGCGCAAGAACTTATTTACAACCTATGGATACACGTCAATACTTATACTGTCTGAAACCAAAGCAAGAATTTGCAGAGAAAGCTGGAGTAATAAAAGGTGTAACAGTGATCGGTAAACTAGACATTGTATGGAAAACTAATCTGGGTGAACGAGGAAGGCTGCAAACTAGCCAGCTCCAAAGAATGGTAAGTTTAACTTGAGTGTTAACTTAACTTGGCATTCATTTTTAAGGAAACTCAATGAACAATTTCATAATGACTTGAAAAAGTGTGAGCTGCTTACTTTTGAGCCTCATTTTTTATTCACACCTTTCTGTATGTATTAGAGAGTTATTTCCTATATTTCTTCAGTGAAGTGTGGGTAAGTTAATGGACTGAGCACTTTAATTGTCAGTATCCAGTAACCCGTGTTGCAAAATACATTAACTGCTTGAATACCATTTGGCAACAAACCGACAAAAGAACCTCTTTAAATATGCCAACTCTTGACACAGAAATTGCTCCCAAGTTCATACAGACATTTTAGCTTGAAGTAACATTTTTTTATGCAGAAAATTATTTATCTTTCACGTCCACAGTTTTGATTGAGTCTGTCTGTTCTGGTTGATTCATAAATTGTTCTTGAATTTTAAGTTGTAATTACTGTCTTGCTTAAGTCAGCTCCACAGCCATCTATACTAATGCCTAAACCTGACTTGCATCTTCTCACTTGAGGATGGTGAGAGAGATATGGAAGAGTAGTTAAAAAAAACTTTGACAATTGAATCTCAATCTAAGTTTACAGAGCTTATGATTGAGTCTCTGCCTCTGTCTTTCCCCCAGTCCCATCTTCTAGAACATTGAGCAGTTCTGTAGGGAAATCACATTGACTTGGAACTAGGCAAGCAAAGTTAGATCCTGGAAGTTCACAGGAAAGTCACTAAAAAGTCACCAAGTCACTGAAATATCTCTTGATTTTTAATTGAGGTGTTGAGAATGTGCATAACCCCATCAAATTAGAAACTGCCCTTTTCTAAACTTAGTTACTCCTGTTATTTTGAAACCTGTTGCTTACTTTGGACAATAAACTGTTTCATTTTCAACTGACCTTTCCTATAATTTCTCTTTAGAGACATTTCTTTTCCTTCCCTAAATCAATATTGTCTCACTCTGCATCCCTTGTTGAACCTCTGAGAATTGCATGTGAAGCACGCATTTCAACGCTCCAAGACAGTTTTGGTCATGCATCATTTTGTGCCTTGTGATTAACAGAAAAACATTAACTATTTTGTGTAGTTTGAGCAACATCTGTCCTTAGAAAAGCAGTTGGGGTTTTTTCCCCTCTGCATTGCAGTGCAACTCCCTCTTTTCTTCTCCTTATCTTTTAAGTGCTATCAGATTATTTAGTTTCTAGATGTCACCCTTAATCATTTTCCTCCTAATCCATTTGCCATCACTGATGTTGTTGATCATAACCATTGTTTCCCACCCCGTCCCAGAATTTTACCTGTACTGAGTCCCTCAGTCATTGTTTCAGTTTAGATCAGAAATGCACCTTTGAAATGAGTACCCACATAGCATAATTTGTGGTTTTAGTTGGTTTTTTGGTTGGATTTTGTTTGGCTTGGGTTTTTGGGGTTTTCTTTTTTAATGTGGCTTGGTCTTGGGATTCACAACTACAGTCTCTACAGTCTACAGGGAGGCAATAAATCAGGCAGGTGCATGTCTACAGTATGCCAAGGGTCCTCCACCTGCTCACAGGCATTCAGCACAGGACCAGAATAGAACCAATTCGAAGTTAAAGAACATTATTCTTGAGTAGCACAAGTGGGAAATTGTCTGGTTGATTCCATAATCTGAGCAATTACCTCAGTTATGGATAAAACCTATGTTACTCCTCTTGGTGTTACTTTAGCACCTTTGCCTCTAACCATCAGTTCTTGGAGGTATCCCATTTTTGAGTTCAACAGGTATGGTGCAGTATAGGCCTCATCTGCTCTGATCCTGTTTTGATTTGGCCAGTTGATGCTAAGTTTATTTTCTAAAATACTGGTTTTATTGTGGGTTTGTGTTTGTTGGGTTTTTTTTCTTAATGTATCTCTGGTAAAAGAAGAGCCTAATGTTAATTAACCCTGTTGTTTAGGGATGTGAGTGTAATTTTTACAGTAAATTCCTCCTTGTCACCAAATACAGCTGAATATATTTGCATTTTTCCAGTGCTGAATAGTTAATTCTCTTTCTTGCAAGGTTCTAAATGTATGTTGTTTGACTAATCTAAGTCTGCATTGGTTTGACATCCCTTTGCTTACTCTTAATGTCCAATTTAATATGCTTTCTAAAATGTCATCTGTCATTCGTCTATAGCAAAAACTCTGTGTGACTAAAACCTGTTCCCAGCCTGTCAGTCATTGACTTTCTGGACCTCTTTGGGAAATCTTTCAATCATGCTGTAAATACAACTTTCAGTACATCATCCCCAGAATTGGAACATGTACAATAACTGAGCCTTGGCAGGCAGGACAAATTTTTCCCCTGTTTTTCCCTCATGATCTATCACTTGTGGGGATTGCAAATCTAAACATGCTTTTTCATCTGCAAGTTCCTATTTTGAATCAGCCCTGCTTGGTAGTAACTAAGATATTTATTATAAGTTTATTACTAGAGCATATGAAATGTATTTGGCTCATGGATAATTAACAAGTATTCCTATCATGTGACTTTATAACTGATGACAATTAATTATTTTGCCAGAGGCATAGAGGACTGAAATGGCAGTTTCTCTTGTTTCTTAGGATGTGGAATAGTGGTGGGTTTATCAGGGAAGTTTTACTGATGTTGTCCACACAGATCTGTTATCTGTCTAACAGAGGTCTTAGATTAAAGCTGATCTTCTCAGGAACTGTATATGGCTATTCAAACCTTAAGGGTGTAAACTATCTTGAAAAAATGTAATAATAAAGATCATCCTTATCTGATGAACTGTTAAACCTGTAAAGAAGGTGGTCATCAGCTGAAGATGGAGAACTGCTGTGATTTCCATACTAATCAAAAGCACAGTCAGTCGTCTTTCTTCAGATTTCTCTTATTCCAAGCTTCTTCCAGGAAATTAAAACTTTAGCAAAAACTTCAACTTCCTTATCCGACATCTAAGAATATACATTCTTGCTCCTTTCCAGGCTCCTGGTTATGGCGATGTAAGGCTTTCACTGGAGACAATACCAGACACTGTAAATTTGGAAGAACCTTTTGACATTACATGTAAAATAACAAATTGCAGGTAACAATGTCATGTGATTCTTGTACTTTTTCCTGCGTGGGTGAGTTGTGGCTGGTTTTGTTTCATGTTTCAGTACTTCCTCCTGAAACTACTTAAACCTGGTCTTTACTATGATTTGTAGCAACATAAAACTACTTGAAATGCCAAGATTAAAAAAAAAAACCCACGAAGAAACAACTACGACTTAAAAACTTCTATCATGATCTGTTAGGAGATACCCATAAATCTGTAGAGGAATTCCATGGATCTGTCTGCAGTATTATTTAAGATTGCACCTCATATCACAACTCCTCTTAGGGTTGCAAGAGTGACTTCATTAAATGAAGTAATTCTAAATAGAAGTTGAGGCCAGGGACTAAAGCATGTATCTGGCCTGCAGATACTTCTCATGAAAAGCTCATAGTCCACCCAAAATGTAAGTACTATTATGTTATCCAGTGTTGCTAAACCCATGACAGGATGCTTGGGTCAAACAGCTCTCTGCAGCTGAACTATCACAATAAATACTGCTTGCCGCCTTATAATTATTTATGAGTCTTGATTAATAGTAACATGAATAATAATCAAGCTTTTACATGTCTGCAATTTTGAATGCTTAAAAAAGCCCACAGGTTTATTCTTGGTTTTCGATTTCCTCTAGCAGTGAAAGGACTATGGATCTGGTTTTAGAAATGTGCAATACTAATTCCATCCACTGGTGTGGAGTTTCAGGAAGGCAACTTGGGAAGCTGCACCCAAGCTCATCCCTCCATCTTGCACTTACATTGTTGTCATCAGTGCAGGGATTGCAGGTAAGTTATTAGCACAGTTTTGTTGTTATGTAGCTGTTTGATAACAGTAACTGTTCTTTCTAATAACAACTTTTATAAATATTTTCTCCTTCTAGAGTGTCTCTGGCCTAAGACTTACAGACACGTTTTTGAAGAGAACATACGAGTATGATGATATTGCACAAGTCTGTGTAGTTTCTTCAGAAGTCAAGCAAAGCTGAAGAAAAAAATTCTGTAGTTCTGGTGGGCTCGGTTTTTTTTTTTGACCAACTTCTTGATGATTTTGCCGTCCAATTGTATTGAGTACAAACAAAACTAAATCCCTATATAGCTGTAAATGTAATAATGATTATTTAATTTCTCTGAGCATTTCTTGAATGTTTTAAAATCTTTTAAAAGATGCATATGCATTTTATCTACTAAAAATAAAACATTTGAAAAAAGTGTAGTTCTAGCAAATTATATTGCATTTACATCAACTCAGGACAGGGGAATGAGATTGATAAGAAATAGTAGCATTTTTTACTTATTTTTCTTAATTTTTTTAAAGTATTTAAACCCTTTTAAAATCATGGTTCTGACAAAACTGCTTCAGTTTAAAGGAACTGACCTTTTACAGACAAGTTCCTGGAATTGAAATCCCTGAAAGAGATAATGTGGGATACCTGCCATGGCAGTGTATTTGCATGGTACATGTATAGCCATAGGAAACAAAACCTGCCAAAGGCATGAGGTGAAAGAGTGTTGGCACTGTTGAGGCATGAGGAGCTAGGAAGTGCAGTATAAGCCGAAGACTGTGTTGGTTGTGGCTCACTATTTGAAGAGGAAGCAATATAGCAAATGTGTCCCAATTTTCTGTAGTCAAGCGTTGTGCGTCCCTGCACTACACGGCGTGCTGTTAGCAGGCATGTTATTTTCCAATCAGTAGGAAATTGAAAACTAAAACAGCAGAACTCAGGTAGTTTTTTATTGTTAAAATAAAATTATTCTTTCCATCCCACAGGCATTTAAATAGATGTTTAAGAAAAAGAAGGAAAAAAAAACCCCTGCGTTGCTGCCTTAGATCAAGTTCTCTAAAGCATATACAGAAAGAAGTTTAGATCTGGTCAAGCACTACAATGTGCTTTTCCCTAGCTTTGTTTTGACAAAAACTGGAAACATTTTTGGCTAAAATACCTGTGATCACCCAGAGGCAGCCATTTAATAAATAAAATGGTGACTGTCTTTCCAAGTTTAACACTAGGTAAACTAGTGTTAAAGACTCTAATCAGCAGCTTGCATTTCTCAGCTACCATGTTGGCACTTAGCAACTTCAGTTAGTTTTGACAGTATTTTACTTAAGGCTTTCCTGTGTATAAGATCTTAAAGCGTAGAATTCAACATTAAAATACTGGATAAATTTAGGACCAGCTTTGTATATTGAGGGACTACGTCCATACAGGAAACAATAAATTGGAAATGTATCCTGCCTAAGTGATAAAATTCAACCAGCATGAACAGGTATTTTAAAGAATGCAGTTTACCTGTTCCCTGAGATACATAAAAAATTAAACCAGAAAACCACAACTATACAGACAAAAAAGTATGTAACTTTATTTATAATATATCTTCAAGTTAAACTACACAGATTGAAGGAGATGTAACCACATGGCAATAAGAGGTAGGAGAGATACAGAAATAGTAGACAGGTTGCATTATGCCAGTATAACTTGCTCTAGCCATGAAACAGTCTACTCAAAGTTACAGAGCTAGTTCTATCTCAGTATGCATGAGTGATTTTACTTTGCACTTGTTACAAAACCAAGAGTGCAACTGAAGGAATTTCTAAGCTGAATAATTCATTAGGTGTCTTTATGATCATAGAAGAATATACTCCCATGCAAGCAGGTTACAGGAGTTTACAATTGATTGCAAAATATTTTCTTATCTAACAGATTATCATACTTACACACTGATGGAACAGTAATGATACAAAACCAATTAGGTGTAAATGCGGATTTGCTCAGTTGAACAATAAACTGCAGTTGATCTTAAATTAAAGCAATATTTACAGGGATTGTGGTTTACCACTTTATCTAGCAGAATGCAAAACTTTAGCGCAAGATACAGTGCAGTTACTACGCAGGGAAAGATTCCTTCCACACCCTGTGATTAAGACATACTGCATGACTGAAACAATCTAGGCAATTCAAGGAAAAACAGAATTTAGCATAAATGATCTCTCTGTTCCTGGTTTCAGTGGAAAAGCATGTAATGACAGCTCCTGTTACTGGTTTCACTGTTTTTTGTTTAGGCTATAAAGCCCTTTCTGTTAATACACAAGAAACAGAGAATGTTTACTAGTAAAGTATTGTGCCAGTCAGTTGTAGGACATTCCTGAAGGCTTAGCTAATGCTGTTAATGTTTTAATATATACTCTGTATTATATGAAGTAAAACCTAAACACAAAAATATTGTAGCATGTGAAATGAAAGTTAGAACTCTATGAAGATGATTTCAAGAGTAGTTTTCAGATAACTAACCGATGCTTTGTTTCATTTAACCTTGGAGATTGTTCCCCCATAAATCCAGTAAGCTATGGAGCTTGTACTTGACAATACAACTTCTTCTGCCCTCTTTGGATATTAATATATTTTGTAGTTCTTAAGGAACTCTCATGAAATTCTTGACACTCTGTCTTACAGCAGAAAAGTAACTGACTGCATGAGGATTGCTGTTGCAAAGTGAGAATAATTTGAGTTTGTAGAGAGATATTGGCGGAGCTGTCCAGTCCACCATGGATTTTTTAGTTCCCCCTATAAAAGTTAGTGAAAAACACTTTGAGCAGTTAAAGATATGAAAGAGAGAATTAAAAGGAACTGTGAAGTTTAATAGGATACATACTAGGTGCAATGCTTCTCTCCCAACACAACACACTATTCCAAGTAATACCTGTACACTTTTGGTAGCCCACCCACAGCCTCCATAAATCTTTCTTCTAAATGGCATTCCTGTCCTACTCAACAATGTAATTGAACTTAAGTAACAGTTTTCTTGAATGGATTAGATTCAGGATCTGAGCTACCTCTGAAAAAGGATCCCTTCAGGGATTCTCTTTCTTGTCATCAGATGTTGAGTCAGAAGCTGTTACTTCAAAATATGTTTAATGTCAAGCTTAAGTATCTCTACAGCCTCAAGAAAGCAACTACACCAACTTAGAGAGTTTTAAAAAGCATTTTAATGCTGTACAAAGGCAAGCTACTCAATAAAGTATGAAATATCTTAAAATTGTTTATCTATTAAGCTTTACCTCTTTATTCAATAGATGGTAATATGGATTTCCTAGATTTGTGTATTCTCCAATTCCTTTCATTTCTCGTTGGATCCAATTGCATTTTTCTCTCTGGTTTAGTAGGGTAAGGTTCATACCATAGATGCACAACTATAATTTATTATTATCATTATTTAACCCCAAATTTTGCATTTGCTGGAAAAGCTCTTTTATGAGCACAAGCTCTGTTGGATATAAAGTCTGAGTTTCAGGAGTTCCTGGGTATTTCTCCATTTGGGAAACTATCATTACTCCTCCACATACCTCCTTCAGACCAACTGGCCATTGTCTAAGAAATCAAAGCCAGTTCCTCAAATTTATTTAGATATACCAAGAGGAAAGTGTGTTGTGAACCTCCCTGGGCTAAGAACAAGTGTACTTTGTATCAGAAAGCAGTGTGCAACAGTAAGCAGAGTAAAAAAAGTTAACATACTAGACATAGAGAAGAGCAGCAGTCTTGAAAGAGTGATATTAACTGAGCAAGAAACAAATACTATAGAGTGGAAAAATCTTTAACTTGACTATATAACCATCATATTAGATAGATATGTGTAATTAAACTTTAAAAAAAATCCCCAATTGTTTAAGCCAGTGATTTATCACACAAGAATAGAAAAAGAATCCTTCTAAGGCAGTTCTTTTTTAAAATTTTCAGTACTAGTTATTTGTACAGTCACAGGCTCAGTTTTAGCTTATTACAGTTAAGAATTTTAAGTTTATATTAAATACTGCATACATACGGAATGTAATACAGCTTGCCATGCCTAGGAACATAGTGCCATAATTCTGACCTCCAGGGCTACCATCATGATGTGAGGGTATACATGGCAGTAGAAAAGCCTAGAACTTCCTTCCTTTCCCAAGCCAAATTCCATTTTGATTTCTTTGCATTATCCTACACAGGCTTATTGTCTTCTTTTTCTCTACAATCTGTGGTACTCCTTCATATGCAATCATTTCCCTCTCTCCTGCCCAATGAAGTTGAAAAATATTTCCTGTTACTCATGAAGGCCCCTCCCCAGGCTTAAAGAAACAGACTTCTCAAGCATGAGTTTTTAGTACACTGTACTCCAACACTACTTAATGCTCATTATAAAAGGGCACATCAGATGGGCCTATTGTTTCAATATTTCAGTATTTCAGTACTGTTTAAGGGAGTACAGCCATCATGACTCTCACCATATGAGTAACATGTCTTTTACACTTGCATTTTAGAAGTAGCTGTTAGGCAAGATCAGCACACTCCCCACCCAGTAGCCCTGGAGGTCAATCTGATGCACATACTGAAATGACTTGGACTTGGGGATTTTAATAAACCACCTATTCAGTGTATTAATTTTCAGAGGAGTAACTATACATAAACGCTATGTTCCAAGTTATGTGCAAGAGATCTGTTTACCAGATTTATTCTTGTTTGCAAACACACACAAAGAATTGTCTGTCTTCTATTCAAGCAGAAGAGTTACAATGGTGCTTTTGCTACTAACTATGGTATGCATTTTGGGGTTATACATCATTCCAATTCATATGACTCTGTGAAGTCAGGAATGTTCTTCAGTGCTGCCACTCAAGTATCTGCTCCGGATATGATTTCTCAGTTGCTCTATGAGCTCAGGATTCTGCTGCTGTATCTGCTGTGCAAACTGCTGCCCCCTGTGTTGAACAGTTTTAAGTGAAATCAGCAAATGAAAGTAGCATTTGTAAGAAAACAGGATATGCCAACACAGCTGAAAGGTGCATTACATTAAAATTAACATTAAAGATATCTTGATTTACCATTTTAAGGTTTTTGCAGTATTATGACTTTATCTGGTTAAGGTGTCTCCAAACAGGATCATCATCATAAATTTATTTTCATTCTTTAGTACTATTACTTCTACTTGGTAACATGGAGGAGAAAAGTATCACCTTACAAAATATGTTACCTTTTATGGTAAAATAACACATCTGCTCCAGTGATTTATTCCCTTCTTTTTGAGAGGATCCACTCTAACTGTTTAAAGTAACTACTCTTAAGAGTTTATGTGCAACCTTATGTTAATGGCTCGAGAAATACAGTGTGCAGCTGCCAACTTGTACTTGTGAACAAGATGTCATTAGTAGAAGGCAAGCATACTATCAAATTTTTAGATCTTGCGTGATTGAAGTAATAAACAGATCCATCTCTGTAACAGCTGTAGCTTAAGAGTTAAATTAATAGGTGAGACTAATTCCATGTAAAAGATAAGTGTAACACTTGTTTACTAATAAAAAACAAGTAAGTAAAAAATATGACTTCACAAAAAGCCTAGCTTGTCCTCTCTGTTACTTCTACATCTTGTGCAAATAGCAAACTATCAAGACTCCTTCAATCCCCAGTGCAGACTGAAGGAAAGCCACATTGTCATAGATGTCTGTGTAGTAAACTTTTTTTGTGAAAACAGCCCTAGATTTTTGCAGTGATACATTTCTGTCTGTTATGTAAATTATAAATTACTTTTGCCCTGAAGAGGTGAAATTTAAAAAATAGTTTGAAATTTGCTAGAATGCTGAAATAAAGTAAAATTGTATGCCCTTTAAGAGATCTTGGCATATAAGCAAATGGCATGTTTTTATGGAGACCCTTCCAGATGGATATCATCATTATACAATAAAAGCCTTGCGTCCTGGTTTTTGTAAAGGTATTCTTCATTATACTGAGTTCCCTGAAACATTCCTCATCTAAATGGAGGGATGCCAGAGCAGAAATTGGTTTGACCTGTGCTAAGTAAATCTGTAGCTTTCCTAACAATTTCTGAGATATCTGGTAGTAAATTTATCCACACAGTTTGAAAACACATGTAGGAGTACTTAAAGATTTAAAGGAATGTGTTTAGTAAGTGGCATTAGAAAATAACAACGTATGAGAACCAGGAAGTGAAGCTGAGCACATGGCAGTTCAATCAATCCAATTGATGGAAATGTATGGAGCAAACAAACAAGGTCCTGGAAAATAAGTCTTCGAGTTCTCGGTTTTAGTAACAAACAGTGGGAATAGGCCACAGTATAATTCACTTGACACTGTACCCTTTTAAATAGATATTGCACAGTAATCCTACTACAAATGTGACAGTTATAACTATTACTTACGCATGGATCAGACTGGACAAATCTGATAGGCCACCAACCCCAGCAGCAGGGCCACCAATGGCATTTGACATCATCCCTGACATCCTGGAACAGTTAGCACAGTGTTGGTATTGGGTGTCTAGGGACCTTTACTGTAAGCAATAAACCCCAGTTCTTTTTTGAATTGCTGAGAGGAACTAGAGTTGCAGGGAGAAGAAACTACACTTTTACAGTAAGCAAAACTAAAATTACATTTTCAGTAATATATCTACATTTCAAAAATATAGGTATAAGTACTATACATCTTATTAACTCAAACTTCTAAAGATACTTGTTTTAATGGTACCCCATTTTAATACTTACAGTTGTTGAATTTGAGGATTTTGCATTAAGCTTGCTGCCTAGAATAAACAACATACAGCTGAAGTTATAAAACATTTACTACTTGGGTATCACTGAGAAAAACTAGGGAGAAAACCCCCACATGCTGTATTCTGTTTTATTACAAAATTAAGTTTACATGCACAGCAAAAAGAATACAGCAATGTATTTAATGGAAATGAAGCTGATAAAGTTTATTATGTGTTAAAGAAAAAATAATGGTTACAGATTCAGACATGAAAAATATGACGAGCCATTGAACATAAAAAACCCAGTACCAGAAAACAAAACAAACAAAACATTCAAGAATTGCAAGGACAAATGTTTTCTACTGGACTTTTTGGACAAAAGTCTGTATTTTGTTGCTTCTCAGCCTGGATAAATTAGTTTTGCAACTGTTATTAGTACCAGGCATTAACAGTTAAGATTATGGCCACAAAATATTTCGGAGTAAACCGGAATGTGGACTTACTTTGTAGCATGGTTTTGTGGTAACGCATATCTTCTCTGGTAAGTGCATATCTTCTTATTTTGTAGTAAGCATGAGGCTATTTAAATTTCTCATTCATTAAGATACCTCTAAAATTACATTGAATTTACCATAGTGTGAGGGTGTCTATGGACTGATACTATAGAAAAAACCATGTGATTTTTCAACATTAGTAATGTAATTCCTACAGAAATCAGTGTCTGTATGAATACACCACCAGTAGACAAAACACAGTATGTGGTTCTTAACTCTCTTATTAAAGGTATTACAAAAATCAGATATATCCAATATTCATTCTATTGATCAATATATCACCATATATAGATAACTCAAAGGTAAATCAACTTTTTTCTGTAGTTAATAGTTAGTTATAAAATGTCACATGGACGTCAGTTCTGTCTTTAATACAGAGTTAGTTTCTTCCATCAGTAATAAGCCTTATTTAGTTTAGGGGCCCAAAATGGAGGCTACAAGCAATTTTCTCAAGGTCAGCCAGTGAGGCAATTTTTTCACTTTAACAACAAAACAAGTAACTACACCTTGGGAAAATAACTCATTTATTCCTGGATAAATGCCCTCTGTTCTATCTACTTGACCAGGCATCTTCTGGAAACAATGCAAAACGATCCTTTCCCAAAAGGCAGGTCCATACATCATTGATTCTGAACAGACACAGGTTGTCTTGAGTACGTCATGTGGCCAGTGAAGTGGTACACAGTTCCAGTGCTATTTAATCATGAGTGCCATCAGAGAACTTGCTCCCTCTTTCCTAGCCTACTGTCTCTATTATTTGGACCATGTTATCAAACCAGATGTATGGATCTCTTTTGACTGCAGCGCACTTCCACACAAAAGCACTGGCTGAAATGTGCTATTGCAATACCAAAAGGCATGTACAGTTTTAACTGCTTTCTTAAAGAAAATAAGTTTGGGGTTTGTTTTTATGGGGTTTTTTTTCATTTCTTTTTCTCCAAATTCCATTCTACAAAGTTAATTAATTCCATTTAGCTGAGAAAGCCATGCAGGAAAAAAAAGAATACTGAGGGAGAAATACACAATTTGTTATTGTATTGAACATAAAAGAATGCACTATAATAATGCACTATTTATATTAATTTTTGAACTCTTAAGGTTATTGGGGATAATTTGAAAGAGTAAGAACAGAAAGGTCTCTTGGGTAGTTCTCCCAAAGGAGAGTTACTTTAGTCCTTGTATCATTGTTAACTGCTCTGTGGAGAATTGAAGAAATTTTCATCATGCTGTTGACAAGACCTTTACTGTCATACCATACATAAAAACAGCATAGCTAATCTATGTGTGTTGTTTTCTATAAGTAACAGAGAATCAACTGGAAATAAGACAGGCATTATTGGAGATACATGCTTCACTTCTTGTTTTGAGTGTAAAATGATGTAGGAAAGTTGCAATTCAGTGTAATAAAACCATTGCTATAATAATAATAATAATAATTAAAATTGCTTGTGTTATTGAACAACAGTTGTTCTTAAAAGTTCAGTTTTTAAAACCTTGAAATATACTCACCATACTAATGAAGGCAGGATTGTTTATCAAGCTTGCCATGTCAAAACTCAGTCCAGTTCCAGTCTACAAACAAATTGCAATTGAAGCTAAGTTTCCTACAAAATCCCAGTTAAAACTATCGTAAAGAAATAGATACAGAGCAAACTTACAGGACTGGACACATCTCTTAGTTTCTGTTCTGCTATTTTCAAATTTGACTTGTAAGAGTCATTCTCTGGATCAAGATCCAGTGCTTTTTGATAACTGGTAACCGCTTCTTTGTATTTATTCACTGAGGTCAGAGCCAACCTAATGTGAAATAAAGAAATCCTGGTTAGAACATAAATGATCATCAAAAGCTAATGATACATCTTCTGTTCTAAGTAAAACAGTATCTCACAACTGATTTTTAGCTTGACCTTAATTAAAACAGGTTTTGCTATTGTGGTACTACTGCTTAGTGTAAGCACTTGTTTTTGCAGAAAAGGGGATGCCTCAAGAACTCATCTTGCATCATCTGTCTCACATATATGCAAGTTTAATTAAAAACTCCTTGGTATCATCAAGTGAGACTTAGTCTGTATTTTAAGAGCACAAGCTGGATTCAGCATGTGTGACTTTTTGCATAAGCTCTAAGTGTTTTTTTCCAGTTCTTTTGACCCAAGACATTATTTAGAAACTTACATGGCTACGTAGGGCAAAGGTACTCTTAATATGAATAATGCAATGTTAAGAAATTGGACCTACAAATACATTATTTATTTTTATAAATTAAAAACCATGTACTTTTATATATAATAATTATTGTATTAAAATTTGAACATAGAAGATCTTTGGTAATTATATTGTTGTCTTTACACATTTTTATATAAAATATTACTAATAATTTTAAGATACTGGATGTACAAGTTTCAGCATAATGGATTTTTATCTCAGGATCAATGCAAAGGTTCTCCTTTCAGAGACAGGGTCATCTTCAGAAAATTCCTACACTTTCAGAACAAGAATATCAGCTGAATAAAACAAGCTGGCTCCACATATTTCAGAAAATCTATGGTGATGTACACATGGGTCTTCAGTGTTTACTCAGATTTCTATTAGCTTACCCCATTCTTCCATATGCTTTGCTGTACTTTGGATCTATTGCTATGGCACTCTCACAGTCCTTTATTGCTTCCCTGAAGTTGTTGAGCTTACTTTGAGCAGCAGCCCTAAGAGAAAGATGGTAAGGAAATGAGAGCTTTGTCAAAAAACCCAACCAACCAACCCACAAACCAAACCAAAAAAAACCCCAAAACAAAACCAAAAAAACCAACCAAACCCCAAGCTTAGATATTCACATGTTTGTGACTTATTTAATCTTGGTGACTTTTCATTCGCTATTTAGGCAATGCTTCACTTTCTTTAATGAAGTAGGACAAGCAAATGTTATGGGTTAAGTACATGCATAGGTGCATTGCTGGGCTTTGGTTTTGGAGAACATGCACATCTCTGAGGACACAAAGGACAAATAATTCTAAGGAACTGTCTAAGATCTAGCATATGACTGTGCACAAAATAAATCATAAAACCTATTACAAGAAGTGAAACTGTCAAGTAGTAGTTTATATAAAATCATTGTTAATGGGGAAATATTTTATACAATTGGTGTTTCCCAGCAAGAAGTATCGTTTCACAGCCATTCAGAGGAATGCTGTGATTCTCCCTGCTCAGTTTTTTAAAAGTCAACTCATGCTTGTAGGTAAAGCATGAGAACATTTCTCAATAACCTCTGAATTACTAAATTACAATTGCATCTCTATATTGGAGAAATATTAAATGTTGCAGATATTAATACAATAAGAGTAAAGACTTAGCCAAATTAAAAAGGACATTGAAACACAGTAAATCAAAACTTCACCAGTTTGAAAGGTCTCAAACCACTCTAACTTATTCTTCCTTGGTTAAAAGAAATAGTAGACATTACAATGTTTTCATTGCATAAAGCATTTCTCTTTTTTATTAAGAATCCTTTCTCCTGTGATTACCTCCAAATTGCCTGAGTTTTTCTGACTTTGATTAAAATGTCTTCTGAATGGGACTACTTATGTATTTTAGGCTGTTTAACAGTTGTCCAACTCCACAGATGCCAGTGAAGATTTATACATAAAAGCTGGGGGCAATGCTTGTTCTTGCATGTGTTTGAACAGAAAATGTTTTTCCATGTTCACAAGAAGATTTATATGACCAGTTAAAATTCTGAGAGCATATCAGCCCTCTCTTTTTTGCACTGCTGTGAATACAAAACAATCCGACTGAACGCAGTATGTCCCCGTGGCTCCTAAACAAGCTTAAGATAAGAATAAGGTGTACTTATTCAAACACCCTATCATCCACAAAACTCCAAACAACTCCTGTTTTCTTTTAAATAATTACATACAATACTGTACTAACTGACATCAAGACATTTGGTTCTCACAAATGTGGTATGTGATGATGCAACACAAAAATTATTTCTGCTCTTGCTAATTACACCTTTGACATTTAAGCCCCTTCTACCGAGGAAACTTCCAGTGATTTTGGGAAGCTTTTGAATCTGGTCTGATATTTCCACTTTATACCTAAAGTTACTCATGTGATCAGTTTTCACAAGGAATATAGATGATTTACACTTTGAACTTAAATATGTAAAATGTTAGCAAAGTGCGTATTTCCTTTATACTTGGCTTTAAACACTGAATCTTTCATTTGTATTTATCACAAACTAGACTCTAAAGCAATGGATGCAGAGCTCCAAAAATAGCATAATCCAGTGGGTACAGTGCCACAAGGCCAGATTGACAGCAGTTAATATATCCTATATCCTTAAATTAATAATGGAGGCACTCTAGAGGCAGGCTCATTCCAGCAGGGCCCACAGTCAAGACTGCCTTTGCTCTTGGGCTGGTCATCCAGGCAGTGTTCCACAAGAGCGGACAACTGTGACTAGGTTAACATGCCCTTCCAAGCTTATCTGATGCCAAATCACTATGTCTTCATGATGGTAAAGAACAGATTAGATAACAAAACTGTAACAGCAGCACTGTTATTTTTCAACAGGTCACACATAAAAATACTGAGTATTTACAAAACGCTTGAAATCTCCAAAATGGTATTCCCACATTGATGATTTTTTTTTTTGCCAGAGATAGCTAGCACTACGGGAGATAGAGAGAGCAGCTGAGTCACTGGAACACCAGAGAAAAAGGCTTTTACTACTCTCAGCAGGCTGGAAATCACAGCCTATGTTATGATTTCATATAGACAACCTGACACACAGTACCCGGTCTGAGGAGTTGTAAGTAATTTTAAAGCCCATGTCACACCTTTAACTCATACAGATATGCTGAATGACCTCACTTTCACTCAAATTTTACAAATCTAACAATAGATTTCTGAATAGTGGGGTTTCTAGCCTTGTGTTACTTCGACCTGCAACACAATTTATCTTTAAAATACTGTTAAAGTCCAGGAATGAAAGGTGTGTATCATTTTGGTTTTACCTGTTGCAGTAATAGACTGCATTGTTTGGATCCAGTTCTATAGCCTTAGTGTAACAATCCACTGCAGCACCATAATTTTCTTCCTTCATATGATTATTACCTGAAATAAATAATAAAAAGCTCTTAAGTAGTTAGATGACACAGTATGTAGTTAGATGAGAGCTCTTTATGAAAGAAATAGAGCAGCTACCTTACAGCATCTATATAAGTGACTTATGACTGCACTTTCTTGAGATACATTCTTTTAAACAGAAATGTCATGGAATAATGCAAATAAAAATATCTACTATGTCTCTGAAGTTTATTATGTACATTGCAGTACATCATAGAAACCTTCCTCTTCTCATCTTGGTATTTCAGACTTTCCAGCTAGTTTCTGCTGTTAAGCAAAGATCACTTCACTGAGAAGTGTCATTGTAATTGCAGTTCCACTCTAGTATGGATTCATCAGTCTTAACTATCTTTGCAAGCCCAGTATGTTAATTTTTTTATCTCATTTTCTTATATGTCCCAACAACTTCCTTGTAACTATCTACATAACACAAAAAAATCAAACAGAAGTAAAACTAAGCACATAAGCTGCATTTTTGTGATACTACATAATTAATTCATTAAGATAATGAAATGTATAGCATAAGCAATCTAAAAGGATTCAGAAGTAAAATTTCTCACCAAGGAAGCTTAGAACTTCTACTCTCTAACAAATTTTAACATTTCATATGTTTTACGTCCAGTGGAAAAAACCCCAGAAACATTTATGTAACTTCTCTATGGACAGAAAATTCTGGACTAAGATCTTTCAAAGCAAAAGACACCTTACACATTCTTTTGTCCCCAACACAAGGCAATCCTGGTAGTTCTGATGACACAGTAGTAAAAAACCCTAGTTCAGAGTGCCCAAACTTGTCTGTGGCCCTGATACTATCAATTTTTGGCCAGCTAGATCCTACAGAAGCCTTGACTTCCTAGAAACACTAAGAAATTGTCAGGAAAATTATAGACTTCCACTGACTTCTTGTACTTTGGCCAAATATTTTAACCTTCTCCTAAAATAAACAAGTCAAAGGATAGGTCAATAAGTTATTACTGATGTAGGTAACTGCGTAAGCAAAGGCTAGAAAAGTTCACTCAGCACAACAGTTTGACAGAAAGCAAGACTGTGGAGCAAGTCCTCTGTGCTTACACTAAATGAAACAACTATACTTGCATTTATTTGTGAGCACAGAGAGCTTAATGAACAAAACCAGATTTAAGTAACAAAATATCATCAAAGTAGTACAAAATCACATCGTCTTAATAGTGCTATACTAGACTGCAATTACAGTCAGCAATCCTTTCCAGTGAGAAGTCAAGCAAACTGTACTTGCATGTATACCTTCAAAATACACAGAGAACGTAACTATCTTTCTTGTTTCTAGAGGCCCACTGTCTATGCAGCTTTCCTTTGTTCTAAGGTAAAGATCTGTACACTGAATTATGTTGTCAGACAAAATAGCCTTGCAAGTTAGCTGCACTCAGCAAGATTGCAGCAGTCAGTGTTCCTTTAAAACAAAAATTCCATCAATGACTGTCAATGTTAGAATTTCTGATACTGGTCTGAAGATGATCCAGGGTGCAAGGCTAAGTTGGAGATAGTATCAGTGCATACCCTTCTTGTTATCTCTCTCTCCAGCTGCAACCTTGCTAAAGGAAAACAGAAAAATAGCTAGATCTACTAATTTTGCTGAGATATGGAAAAGCAACTATTCTTAGTATCATAAAAAATCCTTAAGACAAAAAAATTACACAAATTGTTATACTTTTGAATGTGTGTCCTCTATACTGAGAATACTACCTATTGTTATAATTATACTGTGGTAATAAAAGACAGATCTTTTTATGATCAGGCCACCATTACACTATAGAAACCTGCACATAATCTGTGCTCTTAAACTAAGCCAAAGTGTCAAGTGATATACAAGGTTAGGCAAGTAAATTCAAGTATTTAGTAGTCTGAAGGGTATATTACTTCCTGGTTCTATAAGGACCAAGAAATAAAATTCAGCTCCTTGATTTTGTTTTGCCATTCATTAGCCAATTTCTACAAATATTAGCGCTGGTTTGAGACCATAGGAGGAGCAGGCTGGTGGCCACAAAGGTGACGGAAGTTATTCCATTGGTAAGGACATACAGATAGAAATGAGGAAATCACAGTTACAGAATTTATAGAATAGATATTAAAGAAGATACAGGTCAAGTAGACTTCCCCAAGTTACCCAATTTATTTCCTAACTTGGGCTAGTAAATACTCATAACTGAAAAGCATGATAGTGGTGATGGATTATATGTGTGTGAGTATGTGAAGGATCAAAACAACAGAGAAAGCAGGACACTAGGTTTTAATTTTATTATAGGAAATTACCAGAGGCATCTCAAGCAGTTCAAAACTGCTTACTAATGCCCCTGACAGCTGACATTTGAAATGGTCCTTTGTTAAAGTTTAGACCCTTTCAATTTTTTTCAGTAGAGCTGTGGAATTACTTTGGTAAAACCACATGAAGACTAACACATAGACTGAGAAAATGAAATTAGTGTGTGCTATTTCACAAACTCTTGTGGGATAAAAGATAGCAAGACTGAAGTCACAGATTTAAAACAGCTGTGACACCCACACCTGCAAAGTGCTGGCTATTCCTACAGTTCAATAACCATACTGAGACCTAGAGGTATTCTTCACTTTCCATGAGTTGGCAGTAACAGCAAAATGAAAAGCCAGCACGCACAGCAGGTAGGTTACAACTGACTAACAAATTTTCACCTGTGACCTAACCATGTTTGAGCTCTCATCCTCAGAATTAAAGAGCTAATGAGCAACTCCAACAATTAGGAAAGCTTACTTTCAGAGCCAGTAGTGGGCTGCATTTACGATTATAGATGATCAATTTTAAGACAAGCGAGACATGGAACTCATTTTGAAAAACAGTAGGACTTTTTCCACATTATTATGGAAATTTTAAGACGATTACATTTGCCTTGCAAGTAGAAGTTTACTTATTTTTCCTATAAAACTCAGCTATCTGAAAATCTAACAGGTCATAAACAATGTAATTCATAAGGCATCAATCCATAACAATTCGTAACAGTCATCAGTGCTACATGCGTTTTTCCATTCCCCTCCCCTTCTTTTTGAGGGGAAATATATGGCTTGCTTGTTAGGAAGCATTAGTGACTTCTATGGTACAGCTGCTTTTCCTTACAGAACAGCAATAACAGCTGCCAAAGGGAAAATAAACAACTGGCTTGTCTGCAATTTTTATAAAGCACACAAATAATTTCACATATGTGAAATATTAACCCCAGTAAGTTCACAAGAATTTTTCCATTGGCTTCTGCTGGGTCAGTTTTTTACAAATGTTTGACATCATATAACCATTTCAATAAAAGTTGAAACTTGTATAACAATTCCATGTACAAACAGCCAAACAACAGCTGTTTGTTCTTTAAAGCTTCTGCTACTTAGGAATGTTTCCACCTTTACATGTTATCCCTTAGATTTTAAGCAACCTCTAGAGACAGGAAGAGAATAAACATTTTTTTCTTTGCTCCTGGATGGAACAAATCACCTAGCCCTCTTATGACATAGCAGTCACCAGAGAATGTATAAACTGAAGTTTTTTGTGGGGTGCTTGGTACCCAGCTGCTATACTATCACTACCCACAATAATGCAAAAATGTAATAAGAGCATAAGACAAGTTATTTTTACTTTTATTACAAACCTTCATCCTTCAGTTGGTCAGCCTTTACAACGCCCTCTGGTAAAGAACGTGAGAGAGGCAGCATGTCATTCTGTATGGAAAAAAAACCCAAGATTTTTTCCTTTAATATATAAGCCCTGATTTTATCAAAAACTTTCAGAAAGAACTGAGAAGCATCAGCAAACTATGAATGACCTCAGGCACATCAGGCATTTAACTCTGGGAATTGCAAAATGCTTAAATGAAGAATAAAAAACTTAAAGTGAGAATGAGGCATCCACTCTTCAGTAATTTTCTATATAGAATTTTCCTTGTCTAGCTGAAATTAATTCCTCCCACTGCCCCCAAAGATTCTCATTATGCTAG
The DNA here is from genome assembly GCF_017639235.1 of Corvus kubaryi. Classification (NCBI taxonomy): domain Eukaryota; kingdom Metazoa; phylum Chordata; class Aves; order Passeriformes; family Corvidae; genus Corvus; species Corvus kubaryi. The sequence goes on along the minus strand of NW_024581096.1, from coordinate 2,288,918 downwards.
CTTTTATGGAAATTTAGCTTTTTTCATATTTTCCTTAAGTTTTCACATCATTTTGACCTACACAGCTCTTTAATATTGTGTATACAATATGAAACCTTAGCACATATTGGCAGAGTAACTCTAGAATCTAAAGTAAATTCTTACCTTTTGAATAGAATTAGTGAACATTTCTATCAAATGCTGTGAGGATGCAAGATGAGTATCTTCCAGGGTAATCTTAAACACAGTCTCCAGACACTGAATTGCAACTTACAGGAAAAAAAATTAACCATATAAGTCACCAGTTTCTCAATAGAAGCATAACTTCACTGATTTATTTATAAAGCTGTGACTCACTTCCTTATTCAGCTAGTAAAAGCAGCTCTTTGGAACATACCAAAAAATAAAGAGAGGCTACCTGATCCCCACAGAATTAGCTTGCTGAAGAAGATCTAAGATATACACAATCCACATATAGTTTAACCATTATATTTAAAACTTAGTTTCAATTCTTTCAGCCTTTTATTCTTAATATAAAACTATAGTGATTTAACAAAAGCACCACACCTCCTAGTACAACTATGCACATCCATGTGTCACATACCCCACCTCAAAGCACACAACTGGCATATATTTGTGCGCCACAACAGCTGGAAGAAAATGGCTCATCTTTACTGTACAGAATAAAGGCAAGATACTTATTACACTTATCTTTTCTTTGGAACCAAATATATTTATTTGAAGATACTTTATTAACAAAATCCTGCATTAATCACAAAAGTTTATCCTATAAAACAAATATCTGCAGTATCCCTTCACATGTTCTGTGCGTAAGGATTAAATGGCCCTCCAAAACCTGCAATAATGCAAATACACTCACAGTAAGCCTAAAAACATAGAGCCATATCCCCAGCTGAAGTTCTAAATATGCTCATATTTTTAGACAAAAGAAGATCAGTGGCCATTACTATATACAATTCTGTATATATACATACCTATACATACACACAGTTACACTACTGCAAATGATATAATTATTTTCCTTATAATCTTAAGAACCTAGTACAATGTTTATATTAACATGTATCATCTAAATATTTTAGACTGAAAACTGAGGAGGAACAAAGAAGGATCATTGTAAACCCTAGTTTGAACAGAAAAATGGCTGTTTTAACTTAAACTATAGACAACCAGCAGTATCTGAATTCAAATTAAGTATCAGTAAAAGCAGATTCTTAGTATTTAAACTTACCTTCAATCCAATGTTAACCTAATCAATATAATTTGAATTACTTGCATTGCAATGAAACTGAACACTGATCCAAAATTAGAAAAATAAAATTACTGAAGGTTAGCAACAGTAAGGCCAGTTTTTATCTTCTATGTCACAGCAGGCAGGAAAGGGGGGGGGAATAGATTTGTAAAATAGTAAAACCTAGAAAATGTAATTAAAAAAAAATTTATAACATACAATAGAAATTTCTTACAAACAGTATAGCATGACACAAAGTAAAAGTTGATAACATGTAACAATTGAATACACTGCTAAATATGCAGACAAGTTGCTCCTATAATCTATAAATCAATTTACCAGGTTCTAAATCACCCAGTAAGAGCACTGAGGGATTTGGGTTAAACTCTTTTGTCCCCTGCTACGTGAAAAACTTAATTCTTGTAAACACAGATTAAACTGAATTTTGAATTATATATATTAATAGTACTTATTACCAAGCTGATTATAAAATCAGTGGAATTACACATCTTTTTTTCTTATATGACTTAACAGGAAGCCACTTGCAATAGTTTACATACTAATGTTCCCTGCCAGTTTAACTAAAGACATTCCCTTTTCTGAATGCCTCACCTCATTTGTAGTTTTGCATAAATTTAAAATACAGCCCCATCCCTTATCTTTCTCAAGGCATCAAATCTATGACACCGATGATATAGAAGAGTTTTGCAAAATGCAGCAGTGCACATTATGTGTACACAAAGTAATTCTGACTAGAACATTGTTACTACTCAGCATTTTCATCAAATAATTAGTTGGTGCAGTGAATTCCCATATTTCTCCTTTAAATGGAAAATGGAATATATAATCCTTTTATCTATCACAGATAAAATTAGGACCTCTTATAGGATGAATGAATAGGTTAAAATAACCACTGGCTAAATGCAAGCCAACAACAGAAACCCACATAGAAATAAACACTGACAAAACAGAAACATTTTCAAATCAGAAGATGTAATAAGTTGTGACAAGATCAGCAACTACCCTGCTTTAATGCTACATGAAAACCTGACTCCAGTAAACTCAAAGGAGTGGAAACTTGTTTTTTGCCTGAAAAATTTTGCAGAAGGCCAGACTGCCAGCACCTTGCTATCCCATTTATCAAAGTGAGGCACTGTCAAATGCTGCAAGCTCAGTATTATTGGGGAGAGACTTGATGCACCATGTCAGCTATTCATCTAAGATTTTTCCTATGTCTGATTTCAAAGGCCAAAGTTATCTCTTCTCCCAATTAGCTCTACCATGATCCACCTAGGTGGTGGCTGAAGCTTCAAGTGACCACCTTGCAAACCAGTATAGATGCCCACCTCCCTGTTGGAACAGCTGGGGCTCACACAAACACCCACTATCTGACAATACCGGCACCTGGGCTATGCTGGAGCACAGCTCTGTATCCCCAGTGCCACATAGCTCCATGATTTTTTGCTCTCCAAACACAAGTTTGCATCACCAAGCAACACAAAAGCATCACAGCCAACACGCAGACTACTGATCACTGAATAATGAGCATTAATTGGGCTGCTGAGGCCTCCTTAGTACTTGCTATCATCTTGCTTCATGTTACACATAACCTTACCCAAGTCAAGTATTACATGCATCCACTGCCTTCCTGTTTTGGAAACACTGCCTTAGAGAAATTAGTTGTGGTACATCAATCATAGAAGTAAGAAGAAAATCACAGCCTTGTGCATGTTGTAGAGAGTTTTTCCTTTAATCCCACAGAAACAGGTGCTAGAGAAAAGAAGATAGAAAGAGAGCGACAGAGAGAAAAAACCCCACCCTGTAAACAGGAAAGAGAAATAACTGCAATTTAAACACAGTCTAAAATACAACTTGGAAGAAGGGATCTTCTCTTTTGTATGTAGTTCATACAAAAGAGTTGAGCACTAACCACTGGGGACCTGTAACACTGCTCTGGAAGCTAAGGGAATATATTTCTCTGGTATACCTTCCAATTACTCTTCTTTCTCAAAATAAGGCATTTTTATTCATCAAGCAAGTACAACATTCCTAAAGGAAATTTACACTCTCATTGACATTACTATATAATTCAAACATGCAGATTGCAGGTTATCATCAAGTATGAATACATCCTAGACTTGCATTTTATAAAGGCTCAATTTTTTTTGTAATGTTCTATGTCTTTTGTTATTTTATGGGAAAAGGGAACTGTTTGAATTACTTCTTGGCACAGTCAATCATACAGTGTTTTATCTTTTCACAGATACCAAATAGGCACATAAGGTACCAACAAAAAGTACCAGTCAATTATTTTCATCCTTTATGTCTCCACCTAACATTAAACACTTCAGTGAGTAAGACTTGGGCTATTGCTACTCTACATGCACCAAAGATATTTTGCACAACTAAAATGAGGCTATTTTTCAGAATGCCCGCCTCTTATCCTCTAACACATAGCATATGGTCCCATGCTTGTGGCAGAGCAGAGATCTAAAATTAGGATTTCAGATCTGTATTAAAATGGTAAATTTTGCATTAGCATTTAAGCACAACTGAGGTTTTGTAATATTTTTTATTTGGAAAACTGAACCTTAAAATTCATTCTTTCCTATACACATTGGCTAAGGCTGCTCCAAGACATGTTACCAGGTAAATTTTCAACCATTACCCAATGTTTATCAGTTTCATTACAAAACCAAAAGTAAATCTCTTCATCTCTCATTATATATGATTTCCAAAAGCATTGTTTTCTTTCATCAGATGAACATCATCATAATCTGACACAGGTTAAATTTGTTGGTGGCTGCCGCTTTTCAAATGTACAAAATGCTCCAGATTCTGACGTAAAACCAAATATTTTGGCTTTTATTCCTTTGGGACTATCCTTTGAATATAATGACACAAAGCTTTCTTTCTTGTTTACTTTGGTGAGTAACTACACTGGATAACCAACAGATAATAGAAGGAAGCACACTCCAAATTTATCTTTTAATTTATGCCTCTGAGAAACAGGACTTGCTTTGCATCTCAGCAAAGTCTTTCCATGCTTAAGATTTCACAGAACTCAGTGATCAACTGCACTGCTGGTCCTAGACTTCTCCCTCCAAATTCCTCCTCTGGCAGATGGTCAGAATCAAAGACTGCTTGAAACAGTAGAAAGATCTTTTTAAAAGATGCTATGAAAAACTTACTGCAGTATTAAAACTTTATTCTTCTCTCAATTCCACATTCTGATACCACCTGGCATGAAGTCTCCAGGAATTAGGGAAAAGGAATAAGAGCAGTATGAAGGAAGACATCAAATACTACGAGGTTACAAAGACAATCTATTTATCTGTCTGTAGCTATGTCTACAGACAGATGAACTTGGATGTATAATAGAAGCTATACCATACTGAAAATATTCACTACCATATACTCTTTGGAGCCAGTACTGAAGTGAAAAAGAAATGCAAAGCATTTATCTTATTTTCCGTATTCTTAGGATGTCTTTTCCCTCACGAGTAACATAGAATCCTTGCAAGTAGGAAACAGTTCTTCTCATAAACGAAAACCAATATAGTAACTGTTTTACTTCCTCTGTAACCAGCAGAGCTAGTAACAGATATGAAATGCAGAAAGAAACCAAACATAAAAGAGAGAAAGAAGCAGCAGAAATTTGTGGGACACATACACAAGTCATTACCAGTGTCTGCATTATAGCACTGCTTAACTTAGAATCATAGGTTCAGGCTGGGGAAGAACTCTGCCACTGATGTGATTTAAAGTACCTGTTGCTCAAATTAAGGCACTACACATTTGTAGCTTTATAATACTTTTTAAATGACAGACGTCTCTAAATTAATAATCTCAGAAACATTAAGATCATGATCTTATTTGCAGATAATATTTGGTGGCAGTTTCATTTACGTCACTCCAGTTACCTTCTGTCATATTATACATAAAGAATTTAACACCTGTGTAGGTATTATATACATATACACATACAAACACACATATATATGTATATATACATATAAATAAATACATATGAAAGCACCTTTGTTGCTTACCTTCCAAGCTTTCTTGTTCATCTGGAGTGAAAGTATCCATCTGACTCTGCTCTCTCAAGAAATGGATGACTGCATAAACCAAGCGCTTGACTGATGACATGTTGAAATTGATTTTCTGTTATGTCTTAAAAACAACAGAATCTCTTACTTCAGAAAAATTAATTCCTACAGTATTGCAACTTCCTAGTAACCTCAGTAAGAAGTATACATAATACATAAAACCTTATCATTCACCAGAAAGCCCAGTAGCACGATACCTTGAAAAAAGTGGTGAAATTGCATGGATTAGGGGAAACTGCTACAATCATCTCTTCTAACTATCAAAAAACCCACATATTTGCTCCAATTCATTCCTGGAGGAAAGTTCACCAAGGCTGAAATAATTAGCAACTTATTTGTCATTTATAGGGCTTTTTTAATGGTTTGCACTTTATTTCTAAGACATATTGCAAGGAGCACATGCTTAAGTCAAAATCAATTAAAAAGTTACTGTATAACTGTAATGACATAAAGAAACACACTTCAGTACAAGTTGTTTTATGATATGACATGGTGTTATCCTTTGATAGAAGATGTTCTATGGTCTGATACGGTGTTATCCTTTGATAAAAGATGTTCTGTGGCGTTATCCTTCAATAGATGTTCTATGGTGTGACACACACAGTGTTATCCTTTGATAAAAGATGTTCTACGGTGTGACACACATG
>NW_024581096.1:2282266-2282918 GCF_017639235.1 Corvus kubaryi | reverse complement strand
TCCTTTGATAAAAGATGTTCTACGGTGTGACACACATGGTGTTATCCTTTCATAAAAGATGTTCTCTGGTGTAACACTTTATTATCCTTTAATAAAAGGTGTTCTATGGTGTGACACGGTGTTACCATTTCATAAAAGGTGTTCTATGGTGTGACACACTGTTATCCTTTCATAAAAGGTGTTCTATGGTGTGACAGGCTGCTCTGAGCAGTTTATTGTCACTTTGGACAAAGAAATGGAACACTGTGACCTCAGTGCATACTTGTGATTAGTGACACTACTGGCTCAGTCTGATTTCCATTCAGCATCAACTGGAAGTTACATAACTTGGAGGACAATTTTAGTTACAACTTTCTAAGTTGTTTTTCGTTAAACCATTTTGATTTAAAAGGGCACAACCTTATCCAGTTCTCCAAGCAAAGCAGGTTTAAAATACAGCATGAGTGGCAAGATCAGGACCAGCTCTCGCTACGTTATTTTCTCTCCACAACCCTCGAGCAAACCGGTGTGCGGCCAAACCCACACCAGGCAAATCCAATCGCGGAGACGGGGAAAGCCGGGAACGCCACCGGCCGGGGATGCACAGCCGGGGACACCGGGGTCCCCTATCCGCCCCCCAGGAGGGACGGAGCGGGTCCCACTGGCCGGGGAT
>NW_024581096.1:2203066-2282256 GCF_017639235.1 Corvus kubaryi | reverse complement strand
ACCGGGGTGCTCTATCCGCCCCCCAGGAGGGACGGAGCGGGTCCCACCGGCCGGGGATGCACAGCCAGGGACACCGGGGTCCTCTATCCGCCCCTCAGGAGGGACGGAGCGGGTCCCACCGGCCGGGGATGCACAGACGCGAGCACTGGGGTCCCCTATCCGCCTCTCATGAGGAACAGCATGGGACCCACCGGCCGGGCCGCCCTCCCTCCCCACGCCCACCTGCCGGTCCCTCCCAGGCCCGGGTCCACTCGCTCGGGCCCCAAGGACAACTCTGCCCCACCCGCGGCGCGGGCCCCTCCCGGCACCGCACGGACCGCGGCCACACCGCCCGGGGCCCGATCCGCCCCACCGCCCCCGAGCTCCGCGGACCGGGGACTGCGGGGAGGCAGCGCGCAGCCTCCCCATCATCCCCGCAGAGCTGCGCTCGCCCAGGGGAGGGGGCATCGCCCTTACCGTGCGAGATGCGGCGAGTCCGCGCTGCCACCAGCGACGCGGGGGCGTGAGGAGGCGGCGGAAGCGGATGCGCAGGACCGCGGCGGAGCGGGGCTGAGCGCTGCGCCCGCGGGCGGCGAGAAGCGACGCGGGAGCAAAGCCAGTTCTCCCTCCTCTCCTGCCTCCTCCTCTTCTCTGCCGCCTGTCCTTCCTCCTCCGGTCTTTTCTCCTCCTTTTCTCCTCCTCCTCCTCCTCCCCCTCCTTCGCCACCGCCCCCCGTGCCGCCCCTATGCTGTCGCTGTGCGCGGGCGCGGTTCGCAGGTAGGCGCGCAGGGCAGGTGGTGGCGCAGCAGGGCCCGGGACGGGGGCGGTCTCCGGTGTGGGGGTGGGTGAGGGCGAGGGCGGGGGCCGCCCGTCCGGACGGGAAGCCGGGGGAGCCCGGAGCCGCCCGCGGGTGACGGGAGGTTTTCGTCCCTCGCTCGAGGAGCCGGGCCTGACCCCCCTGGCCGAGGGGGAGCTGCCGCAGGGGTGCGGGGCGCGCTCCGAGGGGCCAGGCAGACAGTGGGGCAGGAAATCTGACTGCCTGTGGGGTTTATTGCCTCAGTTCCTGGCGCGTTTCCCGCAGCCTGCCCTCCCTGCCGTAAGCTCCGTTATGTACGGCTTCCAGGTGGGCAGGGTGGGCGAGGCGAGGTCTCCTTTTGGTACTCTTTACACTGGGTGTCAGACTCACTGCAGGGGAAATGGGCAGGAACACAATGGATTGAGGGATACGGCTGTAGCCGCGGGGCTCTGCAGCAGGGGGTATGTGAAGCGAGACCGGCAGCGTGCTTATAGCACCCTTCTAAAAAGGTGTGTCACTACTACACGTTGTAGGACAGGTGAGACAAGTACCCGTATACTGTCGAAAGGTTTTAAAATAGGGGATTACTTCTTTTCTCCGTAATGAACACTAGCCATAAATGGACCTCAGAGAACCGGTGTAAGAGATGGCTTGTAGTCAATTCTACGTGGACTAGACAAATGAGCATAATTGCTTTTATTTTGGCCTCTTAATTTTTCTGAAGGGCTACATTTGATAGGAAGCACTGAAGTAGTAGGAGGGTCGCGTTGTGGTAAAGAGAATGGAGCTGAATTGCAGCACGAAATGAAAAAGATGGTTGCCTCACATGGTCTTTTGAGAAATGATAGTCGTGTGCTTGGTGCACAAAGTGTACAGTTTTTGTCCTATTTCACAGCCTTTGTTCATGTCAAATTAGGATTGAGGGGTATTAGCATATAAAAAATAAAAATCAGAATATTTTTTTTCCTAAGGCTCATGCTGCTGTTGAAAATTAAGTAATTTATTTTCTAGTGCTAAATAAAGTGCACATCTATTTTCTTTTCCTAATTGACAGTTGCATTCCTTTTTTTTGTATAGTCTTTTTCACTGTTCTCCATTTTTTTTTGGTTGACTGTCTGTCTTACAGATTTTTCCATTAAAAAGAAGGAAAGCATGGAAAGGATTTTTTGTTTTTTCTTTAGATAAAAGGTTTATCTTTGATTGCAGTTTGCATTTGGACAATGAAGATACTTCCTTCTTAAGTAAAAATTAGTAGAATGGGGAATGGTCACTGCACTTCATTAGCTGTGATTTCTTTTTTCTAAGTCATCATTTCAGTGTGCCCAAATAACTGTTTCATAAAAGAGAGTATTCTTGAACATGTCATAGTGACCTCTTAACTTTCAAAAGTTAATGAGTTGGTCACAGAAATCTTGAATAGGTTCCGTCCCAGCTTCTATTTTTCCTGAGGGCATCTTAACATGAGATAAAAATGACAGTTCTTAGCAAGTGTCAAGTATTACACCTTACATTATATAAAATGATGTTAAGGTTTGATTCTTTTGGTTAAAGTGGGCAGCTTTGCAGAAGGAGGCTTTTTCCAATTAATTTTTTTTCCCCATTCAGTTTCAAAAGATTCAGATATTTAGATTTAATTCAATAAAATACACGGAAAATAAGCCAGCTAGATTAATTCAGTAAGCACAGAAGTCTGTTTACTTTATGAGGATATTCTTATATATGAAAAAAATAAAAGAAGACACACTGATTTAAATAATTTCAGTGTCCTAAAATAATTTTCTTGGATTCATGAATTCTGGGGTGTTTCTTTGAAAATCTTCAAAATTAGGTTTTGAATACGAAAATCCATGTACATGAGTGAGACAGGTACCAACATACTGTATACAAGTATCAATATAATGAAAGAAAGTGGAAAGAAACTCTGAGCACTGGCATTTCTCTTGCTGAGGAAGAAAACCAGCAAGAAACTGAGGTTGGGAAGAGGCAGAAGGAATGACACTGGGGGGCAAAGAAATGGGAAGAACTTTTATAGTAATTTTCTTATTTCATGCTAATAACAGTAGTGTGTGTGTTTGCTTTCATTGAAGTATCAGGTCAGGTCCAACACCTCAGAAATGGCAAAGGCCAGACAAGACATTTGGGACACTTTTGCCTTTTCCTATGATCTGTAGACTGCATATTCTGTGTATTCCTTCTGTGTATTGCAGTTTCCTGTGGTCAAAAGCAAGAGCTACCACCTTTCTAACCACAGCAGGGTCCTGAAGAGCAGTTTATCTATTAGACAGAGTTTGCAGAACAAAATTATTTCCTGGGCTGAGTGAGACAAAGCTGTTGAACTGGGAAGCATTTTGTGGACTTTATTTTACCCATGGAGCACTAGTTAGACCACACTAAGCAGTGCAGTTAATGTATTTTGAGGACATACATATTCTGTCGTTCTCGCTATAAAGTAGGAAATGCCTGGCTTAGAAAGATTTTTTAAAAATAGTTTGGGTTAGTTCAAAAGTCTAACCTCTGTTCAGCAGGAGTCGGGATGAGGTACCCCAGAAGGCATGTAAGATAATATGTACATTCAGTACTATCTTTTCAGAACAGTCTAGGAATTAGGACTTACTAACACAAAACCATTTTTTTCATATCATCTTGTATAAAAATCTGCCCAGTGATACCTTTTTATATTGAAACTGTCTCCTAAAACTCTCTTGCTTTTTATGTTGAAAGTTACAGGTTAAAAATTGATCCTTGTTTGTTCTCTCCATCCTTTTCGTGATCATTTAGATCTCTGAGGTACTTCCTTGCTTGTGCTTTTTTCTGGGCTTTTTTTTTTTTTGTCCACTCCAAAGAATCCCAGTCTAGTTGGTATTTGTACTTTGAATGGAGTCCATTGCTTGAAGCAGCTGGCTGTTTCTAAGTCATCATTGTTTCTAAGTCATCATGACTTGGTAGAACACAAAAAGGTTTCGGCAGGTGGGAGAAGACGACAGAGTTCAACTGTTGGGAGGATCAGAAATCCATGTAGCATGCATGTGCTTCATACATGCGGTATTACGAATCTCTGTGTTTTGTTCTATTCCAACTCTACTAAATCCTGTTATTTCCTTTTTTGCAGTTGCTTCTTTGTTGATGTTTCTGTTGAACTGTTTTGTCTCCAGAAGGATTAAATGTCTCACGGCTCGTCCTGTGTATGTAAAGTCAGAAGTGTGTGTCATTTATTAAGACTGAAATTCACTTTGTTAGTGGTTTTAAACTTTCCTGTGTTGTGACATCCTTTTTCATCTTTTTGTGGCTGCCTTTAGTACACTGCATTATCACGAGTAAATAATCATAAGTAAATTTTGTCACTTCATTAATCCCAGCTTTTTGTAGATGATGTATAAAGACATGAAAGAATGTGGAGCCCTGCAGGATTCCACAACTTGCATAGCTTCATTCAGAAAAATAAGCAGCCATTTTTAACAGCCTAGTTTTAAAAACCATTTACCTGCAAGAGGATCTACCTTCTCATCTCATAGGCATGGTTTCTTTAGGATCTTTTGGTCAATAGTCTGTGGAAATAAAATATTAACTGAACTGTAGATTTGTGAGTCTGAATTTTTGTCTGAGGAGGACACTTTTTCAGTAAATGTTAATCTGTGTTTAGATTAGGGAAGGTTAGGGGAGGGTGGTGGTAATTACACTTATTTCTGCGCAAAGTATTGCTAGGCACATGTGTTTTTCATACCATCTCTAAGAGAAGTTCTGTCTTTAACATACACTTTTTATTTCTACAGTGGAATGTTAAATAAGCAAAGTTCTTTGCTGTATTAATTGTGGTGGAACAGTATTTCACATAACCTGTAACCAGTGTGCGAAGCACAGTGTGACCAAATCACTTTTCACTCAAAAGCCAGAGAGGAAAGCAGTCTTCATTTCCTTTTCTAATCTGTGGTGTTGAGCAGGCTGTTTGAGATTTTGCAAGCACTGAAATGAACATGGTTCATAATGCGCTGTCTTCCCAAGAAGAACACTGATTTAAAATGGTAAGCAAGTGAGTAAGGTAGAATAGGTCATCATCTGCTATGAAGACACAGAGTTTTGCAATTAACTAGTGATGGCAAGACAACATTTCTCATTGCTTTGACTGTATGAGACAAGATTAGCAAGAAATCAAAGCATATGTCCATGGAAGAGGCTGAACTGATTAGCACTGGGTGTAAATCTGAGAAAGTTTGCGAACTCCCAGTATTTTTCTTTGTCCTGCAGTACCAGTTCTTTTTCAGATAGAGTCAACAAGTTGTTTCTCATGCATTGGCCAATTGCATTCAAGTACTGAGCTATCCTGGGAGTGTGTTGTTTGCACTAAACAGCCTGTGCTTCACCTGCTGTTTATTGCTGGCGTGATGGAAATATGATATATGCTTATGCAGCAGCACCTGAGAGAGCTGTAGGACCTTAAAACCAATTTTTTTTCCCCACTGTGTTTCCAGAGTTCACTTGACAATAGAACAAAACAATAAGACAACCTCAATGAATGCCTTGTGCCTCTGACTCTGTATAGTACAATTACCGTCTGCATGCAAGTGTTGATAAGCGTTTCCTAAAATCCTGCAAGCAAGTTACTGTGATGGAGTTTTGCTGTGACACACAATGGATACAGTTCACAGAATGCTGTGAAACCTAAATTAGTAGTACTAGTAATTTGTGATTTGGGGTTTTTGGGTATGTTGTGTTTTTGGTTGGTTGGTTGGTTGGTTGGTTGGTTTTGTGCTGGTTTTTTCCCTTAGAACTGTGGATACCATAATTTTAGAGATCAGACACTCCACAGAAGCCATACCCTAGCATTTCTGTGTGTTCCATTGCAGACTACTGTGTGAAAATCACCTCTTTATATGAAAGTTAATCAGACCAGTTTCCAAATTCCTTTTGTTTAAAGACTGTTGGAGGGAAGTGGGGGGAAGGGGAGAAGAAATAGGTAAGTTGTATCATGTTTGAGCACACTGGTTTGGGTTCATACTTAAGGTCTGGGCTTTTTGTTAGCTGCCACGGAGCACCTTTTCAGTTAGTTTTCTGATGTTAATTCTATTGGAAAACCATTAAACATTTGTTGTCAGATAGTAAGGTCATGAGCACTGAGGGTAATGAATGTATCAATAAATATTTTTAAATGTTTGCATGACTCGTAGGTTTTTTTTTACTTGCTCATTTAAATTGGAAGAGCTAAAAGTATAGTTAATGTGGACAGTACAGTAAACTAAGTTTCAATAAATTTTCTTTTCTGAAAGGTGTAGTGACAAAATTAAGGTTTAGTGTCAAAATCTGCTAGATTTTCTATTTCTTCAAATGCAGCTTAAAAAATCAGTTTCTAATGGCAGTTATGGAGCTTTAAATTGGGAAGTACTAAATATGCTATCCTTTTGCTACAGTAAGATATGCCTGTGCCAAACACAGTTATGGCACAGAGCCAAATACTTTTCCAAGGAAAATGGCCCAGGAATTCAAGGCATGTTCCATATACTGTTAAGAGCCAAACAGATGAGAGGACTGAGAAGTGAAATGGAAAAAGGACTTCAGATGTGTTTGGCAGGAAAAAGTTATGATTTGTATTGAAGGGTTATAGTTTCATTCCTTTGGCTCAGCTGAAATAATATTGCCCTGTGATTATCTTTGATCCATTTAACTCTGGTGGTTCTGTCTTGGAATTTTTTTCCTTTCTTGCTTTTATCTTGTGCTACTCAGTTCTCTTTTGGTTGATATTGTCCTTGCTTTACTATAAGATACACAGTTACTTCTTGTCTGAAGTTGTGAGTCAAAACTGAAAGCAGTATGAAAGTATATTTAAAATTCAAGCAAAAACTAAGGATTTCTAAATAATACAAATATTTTAGCCCATTATATTCTTCTTAAAGCCTATCCTGTGAAACAGACCAACTGTAATGTACATTTAATTAGATGGTGCTGAATACTCATTGTGATTTGGTTTTGAAATCCTTTTTATATTTGCTTTAATGTTTTAAAAAACTCCATTTGATGTGAGGCTTGACTGTTAAAAACTTTGCTTAAACAATGCCTGTCTGCTGTCATTTGCATGTTTGGTAGCACTTGCGTCTGACTTCCAGGGAACTGCTGATGTATGGCATATTACTCGGGTACCAAATAGCTTGTCCTGTCCGTTTTGTCATTAAGCATATCATTTAAATGCTGTCCGTTTTTATATTGCCTTAATAGGGTGTGTCTAGTTTTTTGTTTTGTTTTTCATTTTGGTGAGGCCGCTAGGTGGAGTCAAAACATTGAGCCCCTGTAGATATTGATTGCAGGTAACCAGTGGGTATGGTCTTCACATACACAGTGCTGCTTTCCAGCATTTAGCACTGCTTCTCCTGCATCCTGGAAGACCAGGAAGTGTTGTTTAGCTAAGATATGCTGTTTCAAAAAATAGACCAAAATGTTGCTCTTGAATTTAAACTCTAGCATTTTTAATACTGTATGTTACTGATTGAAAGAGTTGTTGATGGCATTAGCGTGATTTGCAAATCTGCTCTTACTTATATCCATAAGAATGTTCTCTGAAGGTATACATAAAGCCCAGCAAGAAAAACTTAATTGTATTTATTTGAATGACAGTGTTTAAAAACTCAGTAACTAAATTATCTGAATCTGCACACACACACCCCCACACACAGACCCCTCTGTCTTTCTTTTTAAAATCTTGGCTCTCACTTCATTTCTGAAGCTGTTATCTCAGGTCTTTTGTCAGGAGAGAATACAGTTTTCCATCCTGCATGAATCCAATATACCCTGATTTTTGTGTGGCTACAACTGTCAAATCTGTTTGCAAGTACAATAAATTGGTCTGTATATATTTTTCCCAGAAATATATTAGTTCATTTACTCTACTCTGTAAAATTGTACTTGTTGTTGTGACTAACACTGTTTAGGTGAAGTTTAATTTGAAAACTGAAAGTGCCATTAAAGAGTTTTGGATGGAATTACAACTATCAAGTTGTAATCAGACTTAAATGAGACAGCAGGCTTAAATCTTGACTGTATTATATAGTGCCTGTCAGTAGCAGGAATGTGTTGTGGACAAGCTTGCAGGTTCTTGTCTGTATTTTCTAAAGCTGGTGCTATGCCTCCCTGCTGCTTCTTCACAGATTGTGGCTTTCTTGTTTTATTTTAATAGTGTTAATGGAACATGCCAACAAAAGACTGCTTGGCACATATTTCAGTCACAGAAAATGTTTCTAAGCAAAACCAGATTTACACAAATGTTTAATATGTTTAAGATACTGCACAAGTTAGAAATCAAGTCTGTAAGTTCAGTTGCACTGTTTGTCTTTGCAGCAGTTATGTTGGCCACTGTATTGGTGTAATAGAGTATTATAAAGGTTCTTCCCTCTTCTAAAATCGAATCAAATTTATATTTTCCAGAAGCAGCAAGTAATCAAATTGTAGATTTGCTGGTAAAAGAAATTACTTGGCCTTCTGCAATTATTGCAATCTGCAACTTAGAAGCTTTGCTTTATTCTTTAAAATCTTCTTTTAGAAGTAGCTACTAAGCTTTGAAGTGTTATCAACTTACACTGCTTTGGTAGAAAAGACCATTCTTACTGCTTTTGGGATTGGCAGATTAATACCATAGTTTGTGAAAACAGCTGTGTGTCTAATAATCTCTGTTATAGCTGAAAGTCCAAATGAAACCTTGCGTGCCTTTCCTCCTGATGATCTCCTAAATGGACAAAGCACTGCAAAAATGCATAAAATATTTCAGTCTGCCCTGTATGTCATTCCACTGACATTATTAGGTGCCATAGGACTCACCCCAGAAAAAGGCCAGTGCAAGTTGCCAACAGAGGCCAGTTAGATATTTATTGTAAAAATGCAATATAAGTAAAGGTATGTTAATTTTGAAGGATCTCACAGAAACACAGGGACTGGAAGGGCATTTGGGGTGATCAAATCTAGTCCCATGCTACCTTAGGTAGCCAAGTAACTTAATACCTTTTATAAGCTGGTCAAGCGCCATGTTATAAATAGGGTGTTTTCACTTGCTGGGACTTATTGGGCTTCTCTTTCAGAATCTCACTGCCCTGATGCTTGCAAATGTCTGTTGCAATTCTAGCTTTCATGTATTCCTGACCAATTTATTCTGATTTGTTCTTAGGCCTGTATTGCCTCTTAGCATCAATAGCTCTTTTTACTTTAGGGCATTTAAATGATATGCTTAATGACAGAAATCATCTTGAGACTCTTTTTGCTAGACTAAATTCATGCATTTCATATGTGTTTCTAGCAGTAGTGCAAGTTTATGTTGCTATTGACACTCTTTATCCTTTGTTTAGGCCAACACAGCTGTTTTGAAGTCACTTATCAGATGGGTGATGGAACTGGTCTGTTGGTAAAAAGCTGTCCCCCCTGGATGTTTTTGGTCCACTTTATTTTTCACCTGTATGCTGTCCTGCATCTTTTCTAAGTATGACCCTAGCAACAGTTGTGCTGATGCCATTGATGGAGTGGGGTACAGGGCAGAAAGGAGCAACCGATGGAGGAACACTGACAGAAGTGTCTTAAGGCAATACTGTTGCTGGACGAACCTTATACTTAACCCAGGCTTGTTTAGATCCCTCTAGTGTTCTACACTGCACCAGAGAAAACTGAGAGTGATAGCTGAAACAGTTTAGGCATTAGCAACATCCTGCTTCAAACAGAATCAAATTCTGTTTGCTCAGTCCAAGCAGTAGTTGGCTGTTCTGTAATGTTGCTGCTGTTTACCAAAAGCAAGCCTAAAATATAATTGTGCCTGCTTAGTTCAGTGTTTGAAGAAAACTCTTTGCTGTTCTTTTGGTTCCTAGCATTATTAATAGAACTTGTATTCCGGTTATATATCTGGGAAGTTAAAGCTTCCCTCGGTGATACAATTTAATATTTTCTCTCTAATAGCGTGACAAATGTAACTGCAGAGTATTTTTGAACTTCATGCTATTTTAGCTACATGCTTCTTTCTTGTTTCTTTGTGGTCTGTTTATAATATTTGACCTTGGCGTTGTTTCTTTGTTTTCTTTTTGAACAAAGTTACTGAATTACCATTTTTATTGCAGTCTGATACATAGAGTTTCGGGAATATATTTATTTATAGTTTTATGTAGATGAATAATTCAAAACATTAGGCCATGAAAGAAATGGCCAGGATTTCACCTGTGCAAATATATTTACTTGCACAGTTTTTTATTAAGCTGATGTCAGTTAATTTGGTTCTTAGTACAGTCTGAGTGACTGGTAGGAAGGTAGCAATACATGTCTGTAAATGATTATATGAAGAATTATGTGTAGCAACTGATTTTACATTAAATGTTATGTTACAGTTTTTGAAGGCCCACCATCTCATTTGGTCAGTTAGAAAAATTTTCTAATATGTACTGCTTTTTTTAATCTACATAAATGAGTGCATCTTCCTATCAGGAGAAGCAACCAAGGTATCAGCATTTCAAAACTGGGGAGTTCTGTTTTCCTGTTTCTAACAGGTAGACAACAACTTGTTGGCATTTATGGCAATAATTTATACAGCTCTCAAATTCATAGGTATATATCTTAATTAAACTAGCCAATATACTAAGAAAATCAGATGGCATCTTTTTTTAGTATTTAAAAGTAGTGTTCTGCAGTAATCTGAGACCCTACATCCCAATTCATGAACTCAGTCCAACTTTAATTATTAATAGATCTTGTTGGACAGTCTGAAATTGATGTAATATGTTGCTGCTGTGACTGTTTCAGTGTTTGTTTTGGATGATATGTAGTTGGTCGGTGGTAGGGCTGTACTGTCTACATTTCTAGGTGAAGATACTGAATGACCAAAAGCTATAGGTTCCCTTTAAAAAAGAGTAGCTACTTTGTATCCTTCACTTTAGCATACTTTTATGTTGTTCAGGCTGTTGTTTTCTTTTGACTCCCCTTTACTTTTATTTTGACTTTAATTTGAAACGTTGTGTAGTCTTTCTGATGTTCTGGGGTGTGGGTGGTGTGGGGTAGAGTTCAGAACCTTGAACAAATTTCTGGAGAGCTTCCCCTTTAGCTCCCAAGAGGTTGTTGTATCAGACCTGTACTAGCAGTGTGTGCAAAGCTAGACACAGGGCAGTCCACCGAGAATCTGTTCATGACTTACTGAAGTACTGTTCTTTAATGGATTTGTAGATTCAGGGTGGAGTTCAGTAGATTTTGGGGATGAGAAACTGATGCATTCTGAAAATGTTAATATTTAAGCTTTTGCTGTCATGAGAGCAGCTTCATTTATCCTAAATTTCTATTTGGAATTCAAAATTTCAGTAGTCCAGTGGAGAAGTTACTAAAGCATTGGTGCCAGAACTCAGTTGGTATCAGAGAAAGAGACCAGAGGTGGAACAAATGTTTTTTATTCACACTTCCTTTTCAAAGTGAAATTATCGATATTCTGGAGATTGATGTGTCTGTATGCTACTAAAGAGAAAAGTAAACAACTTGCCTACGCTGGAATGGGAAGATTTGATGAATCTGTGGTAACAAGGAAAATAAAGTTTCAACATAAAGCGTAGATAGAAATGTTGTCTTTTGGTTTTGTCTTGCATCAAGTAATTTTGGTTAGGCTATTTCTAGAGAAATTATATTATAGAATTGGAAGACTTTTGACAAAAAGTCTTGCCTTCCTTGAAACAGAAGCCATGCATGCAGCCCTTCTCAGTTTGTTGACATTTCACTCTTCTGCTTTGTTATTCCTTCAGGCTAAAACTGCCTGTCCTTTATGCATTCTCCATGCCCTGCATTGTATGCCAAAACCTCTCTGTGCACTTACACATACCAGACAGGTTTTACAATAAAATCAATACAGGTACAGTGGCTAGTGTTAAGGGAAAATGTTACTTAATGTAAAGTAGTGTTAAGTAAACATCCTTTATTAGCAAGATCTCTAGGTATTTCTTTAGTTATGGTTGAAAATTTTAAGTGGTCATTATTACCATAACAACATGTGCTTTTTTAAATTTATGATTTTTTTTTTTAATTATGTGGCTGAAATAGGAAGACAGATAGGAAGTCCCTGGCAGCCAGGGTTCCTCCTGTGGTAGTAAACCCTGCAGCAAGTTTTACTACTTAAATGCTAGCTGTCTTTTAATTACCATCAAGTTACTATTTTCCTCAAGAAAGGACTTCATATGTAACTGAGCTATTAATATAGTCACTGGGTGGACATCTTGTTGGCTGTGTAGGTTTCTATTAGTCCCACTTCAGTCAGTTGCCTGATTCTGTATTCTTCTCCTTCATACAATCAAGTTGAATGTTGCTTTGTCAGGGTGGAAAGGTAGAAGCCCCTATTTCTGAAGCCAGTTTCAGTCTTAATATATTTGTACTCATTTCTCCAAGCCACTTTTTTTCTGAATGCTGCCAAGAAAATTAGGAAAAGGCAACCATTGATTGCTCAGCACGCTAAGATCAGTGTGAATGTAAGCTTTTTTTGCTAGCTGAAAGAAGCTGAAATACAGTTGGTTAGAACTACAGTTGATAGATTATTAATACATAAATCATAGTAAAGGAACGTACCTCTTCTGGTAAAAGAGTGAAACTATCTATTTAAAATCTACAACAATTAAAGGAATAAATTTGCAAGTGAGTAACAACTAGAAAGTTTCCTCCCATGCTGATTATCCTGTAGAAATATAAAATTATTTGCTATAATGAATATGATCAAGTGGTATTTTTTATATGTCTTATTTTGTGCAAGTTTGCAGTTCTTTTCTTTGTCATCTGCAAATCATGATGTGGGTTTTATTCCTCGCTTCAAAAATGTTAATACTGTCTACTTCTGTAGAGTTCCAGTAAGTGCAATGCTGTTTTCCTTAGAGGGTTGAGTCGTAATTTAATTTGCATGGTTTTGTCAATACAAAAGTTTCTGGCCCTATTTGCTCTTATTCATACTCTAAATGGAAAAGGTAGAAGGCAGATTTTTTTTTTAAATTAGATTTAATTGATAAAGATAACAGCTCTAAAAAGCACTTTGTTCTTCCTTCTAAAAATATTTCTGATGCTGGATTTTTGATGTTTACTATAAACTGTCTCTTGAACTGGAATCTTGTTATGCAGAGATCATTTTTGTACTTTCAGGTCCATTGGGCCACAGCTTGTGTTGAGAATGACATTAGGAGCAGAAATTACGAGCCAGCTCAAGGCTTCTTCATACATAGCATCAGGACGAAACCTTTTGAGATGGGACCTGTCACCAGAGGAAATTAGAACAAGAACAGAAGAACTAATCAGGAAAACAAAGCATGTATATGACAGTGTCGGGATGCTTGAAACTGAAGAAGTAACACATGAAAATACCATACGGCCTTTGGCAGATATAGAAGTGGAATATGCAGGTTAGTGTGTGTTCTCTGTAATTCTTTGCATAAACCATTCCATTTGCACGTAAGGAAACATTGAGAAAAGGTAATAGTTGCTTACAATTTTGATCCCTGCTGTTCAGGTGTCGAATGTGTAGAGGCCTCTCAAGAGTTCTAATAATCTTTCAGGTCCTCTCAGAGAACTGCATTAGTCACCTGTTTCAGTTTTGCATGTGATCCTTCACCCAGGTACATTTCCAACTGTGTGCAGCTGCCAGGGGACACTGCAGCAGTGTAGACTGCAGCGTCTGTGGTATGTGTAGAGCATTAAATGTGGTAAGCAGTATTTTTTTCAGACACTGTGGAATCTGACACAAGCAAGTTGAATGGGGTAATGGAAAGGTTGATAAACTGGTAGTGGAGAAAATGTGATGGTTGAGAATGAGGAATTTTTGAATGTGTTATTGAAAGAAGACTTTTTTACTTGCTCACTTTTAAACTGTGGCCTCTGAGGCCTTGAAGAATCCAGGGAGAGGTTGGTCATGCAGTCACATCTAGATTGTTCTGAATGAATTGTCATGCCATACCAATATGTGGGTGGGGTTTAATGGTCAAACACAGGTAATTCAGCTAATTTGTTAATAATTGTCAGAGGAGATGGGTAAAATACAGACTGCATATTGGGCATCTTTGTTTAGAAAAACCTTTCAGATGGTGGCTGCATTGCTTATAAAACAGTGAGTGTAACAGATGTCAAGTTCTTTTACATGCTTTAAAAAAATCTACTGTAGCCACAGATGTGCTAGAAACAGCCACCTTGGCTTGGAGCAAAATCTTTGCCTAGCAGAAAAGAGCAGCCTGCAGCTCAAATGATTGTACTGTAATATTAGTGTGGATTTCACATTACTTGAAATTGCAGTTTAGGCTTATCCAGTGAATTGGCTGGAATTTATGCTGCCATACTCAGAAAGACAGTAATCTTCATTCAAAAAGCTTGCTGCCAGATTCAGTTTTAATTCTACTGATGTTCCAATATACCATATTTTCACCAAGGCACAGAACTCTCTTCCTTATATTAAACTAGAATGAAAATCTATGTTTGACTCAGAAAATAGTGGCCATCAGCTTCTCAGCATAGCCACAAAGACTTCATGAAAGATGTACTTTTTTCACTACATCCTATGCAGCAGTGGGTCACATTTAAGCTTTTAACGCTGATCTTCAAAGCTGTGAAATTATTATGACCTGCTGTGAAACAGCCCATGGCACAGGGATGCATTACCACAGCAAGACTACCATTAGGACCTTGGAATTTAAGGCCTGTGTATCCTTTTCACATAAAAGACCTACCCCGGTAACTGGAACTTATTATCCAAAAAGACAGAGATGACAACAGACCTTAAATTTCACTTGGAAGCTGCCAAAACTCACTTTATCATTTTGAAACATCTTGGCAGAAGGTCAGGAGGTGAAGGGGAAAGTTTCCTATGGGCTTAAAGAAGAGCCACATGCCCATGTTTGCATTTCTGAAACTGTCTCGGAGCTTGATAAAATGACTGCACATCACTTAAAATTACAAAGCTTTAAATCAGGCTAATATGTTGTTACTCTAAGATCTGCTTTTGGAAAGGTGGATGGTAGAGACATTATAATTTGATTTTTAATTAAGCAAATTCATTTCTATTTTAGGATTTCTATTAAATGTCATTGTAAAATGTGATATACCTTTAATAGGCAAGGATTTACTTAATCTCAAAAGTATATTCTAAAAAATTAATATTACTCAGCTTCCAATCTCTTAGAAGTTCAGAATGCGTGGACAGCAGCTTCTCTCTTTGCCATGTTGTTTCTCCTTAAATACAGAAGAGTACAGTACATGGGGATTTGACACTGTGCTCATAACAATGTAAAAATAACTTCAGGACAGATGGGCATGTTTGAAAGATTCAGAGCTTCTGACTTTAAATGCTAACATGGAAGCATCTGTGCCAGCTACAAAACGTCAGTCTTCACTTACATGACTTTTGGAAGCTGAACCATTTCTAATGTATTTATATACTTATCAGCTGATTTTGTAGAAGATGATGAGATAATTAGGCTTGGGGTTTAGAAATCTTCTGTAAAATGTTTGTTACAATGGTATGTGGTTTTGTCCTTTCACCTATTCAGTTTTACATTACCTGTAATTGCTTCATTTGCTGTATGTGTCAGGTTGCTTTGAATACTTTCTTCTTATGTCTTCTATAAATGTCAGAAGAGGGAAGTTCTTTATCCTTAAAGCGTGTCTATCCTTCTGTATTCATTGCCTTTTATGTAAACAGTGGAAAGAAGCATGTTGGATTTTCCCCAGCATGTCTCCCCTGACAAAGAGATACGCTTAGCAAGTACAGAAGCTGACAAAAAACTGTCAAATTTTGATGTGGAGATGAGCATGAGAGAAGATGTGTTTCAGAAGATTGTTTATTTACAGGTAAATAACATTATGTCAGCATAACTTGTGAAATGCATCTACATGTATCTAAAATTAATTGGTATACACAGTGTTTTTTAAAATGACTTTGTGTTTCTTCTATGTCTGTGCCACTCAAATCTTTCCAGTGGGACACGGCTGTACAACACAGAACAGTGTGTCATGCTGCTCGTACTCTTTGCCTCTCATATCTAGATCTCTGTATCCTTCTCTCTCCATTGCAATAGCTTTGACTTTGTCTAGTCTTCCACTGAACTGGTACAGGGAAGCTAAACTAACAGAAGGAAAGCTATTAGGAAAAGAGTTTTTTGGTTTCTACTGGCTGAGCTACCTGACTTTGTTGCAAGAGGGAACGAAGAAAAGAGGCAATATAGCACTCTACTTATTTTGGCTTATACTGCTTTTGAATTTGTGTCCAAAGTTATCCTTTATTGAAAAAGTTGAGAATTTTAAGTTTAAAAGTTGTTTTAAGCTATGAAGATTAATGAGAACCTATGAATGGGTTTGACCTCCGAAATTACCGCTTTTGACCTGCTGGTTATAGACAACTACAGTGTATCCTCTTCTTCAGCCTCAAAATAAAACTAAGTTAAAAGATGCATTTACTGTTGAACTAGTTTCTATCCCTTTTGTGTGTTCCTGTTTAGCTTCTCTTGTAATTGAGCACCTATATGTATCTCCTAGTCTTCATTTATACTGTTTATTTTGTAGCACAAATAGAAAGAATATTTGGTTTTGTTCAAATATGTCTGGTGACATTTAGTAATAATTTTCTAAAAAGTGCAATATAAGGGTAATGCAAGGAAGCTATCTAATGTGATAACCAAAAAATATATATTTTTCTGTGCTTTAGCTGTGAATTTTTCCTCTCAACCCCACTGATTTTTAATCTTCTTGTAATTCTCATAAGGTATTTGAGCCCTGTTTCCTGGAGTCATCATTTGTGCTTTTTGCAGGCTTGACTGGGAATTAAAATAATGCTTGCAGAACCTTACTAAAGTGCCTTCCATTACCATTGTCTTCTTTTGCTGTGTTTTCCAGGGAAATTTTCAAGTGTTCTCCTGTAGCTGGGTATTCTTGTTACATGTTTGTGGAAGTATGTAATAGCCCCATTTTGAGCACGTTGTGTTGTGTGTTGGGCAGATAGTGCCTTGTGTTGGTATTTTCCCCCATGTACTTTATGTTGATTTTTTTTCTTTTTCCCCTGCTCTATTGCTAGTAATTAAATGGCTTGATTTGTATATATTACCTACTGTCATTTTCCCCACCTTCCACTATAGAATACACAGATACACTGAGGACTAATCTAACATATCTCTGTATCTATTTTTAATTTACAGGAGTATCTGACAGTAGGTAGTGAAAATTGATTGCTGTTATTCACTACTATTATTTCTTTAATTTTTTTTTTTTCCTTTGGTGTTTTCCTACTTCATTTTCCCTTGCAGCAATCTTTGACCTTTGTAACAGTTAGAATTTTTGCTTAAGTCTCCACTTAATTTTTTTAGAGATTTTTCTTAACTGCAGCATGCAAGCATATTTTAGTATTAGTTTGCAGAGATGCAACCTCTGAGCATATATCAACTTCATAATAACTGTAAAGTAGTAAGAGTTCTGTTCTAGAACAAATGTGAAATTTCCAGTAGTCCCAGACTGGTCAAATATTGCTATTTCCATATCATTAAGTTCTTATTAATTTTTGCTAAATTTCTAATGCCTTCTCCTCTTAGAAACCCTCAGTTAAAAAGTTGGGCTCCAGGAACACATGAAGAAAGAACTTCCCACAAACAGAATTCAGATTTCTGCTGAAATTATTTTGTCAGTTCGAATGAAGTGGTAAACAGTTGGATTAAATCAGGTTTTTCATGGCCTCACTGGGGATTTAATAATTCAAGTAGATTAATTCAGTTTCATGATCCTGCATGGAGCCAGATTAAAATGGAGTGAGGAGGATGAGATCCCTCACACTTCATGTTATTTATAACACAGTCCTCTAAGAGATGAGCAAATTTGCTTGACCTCAGTGACATGCTGAATGCTTTAGCTCTTTAACTTTTCTAACTTAACAATAGTACTCTTTCTAAATTATGCTTAATTTAAGAGCTGTTGATGAAGGAAAATAGTTGAGGTTTTTATATTTAATTTAAGAAAATATTAGAATAATGGAGTCATTTCCTTTTCCCCATTAGGGGGAAAAAAATTCTGCATAAAATTAGGTTGTTGAATATGCTCCAGATCTTATTCTTTGAAAAACTTGTATTTTGAGGTCTGAAACTTGGAATAAAGGTGAATTTGGTAGTGAAACTATCATTTTAAATTTTGTTACTCCTAACATCTGCACATGCTGACTAGTAGAGGCATGCTTAAGAATGTTGCCAGTCTTCTCCACCCACGGGCCCTCAGGAAACAGCCTGATGTAAACAGCTGCTGCAGGTTTTGTTCATGGAATTCTAAGTAGGTTTTGTTTCTTACTCTGTCTTCCAAAAAAAGTATGAAATGGTATATAAAATCATCAACTATGATGATTCTAAAAGTTCTGGAAAGTTCCAAAGCTTCGTGTGTGTAGTATGTTCAAGATGATGGTCCCTGTGAGTGCCTTCCAACTCAAAATACTCTGTGATCCTGTTTTATTTGTTGTCACTGGTAGCTTGGTTCTGAAGAAGACATACATGCCCAAATTGCATGCCATCTGATAATCTTAAGTGACACTTCTAATCTTTTGGGGTGTTTTTTTCAATTCCTCTGACTTTTACAGTATAGTGTTACCTTACAGCACTGATTTTCTTCAACTATGTAGAAGAAAGATATCTCTACAGAAGAAGCTTAAGTGCACTGTACTGTAAACTGAAAGGGCTTGCCATTATGACAGCGTGTAAATGTGCTGAGACACTTGGTAAAAGAAAACGATTTTTAAAACGTTCTACATGAATGTAAGAATACTATTGTGTAAGGTACCTGTTTTTGGGAAGTTCTTCACACTAAAATCCAGGATGTTTCCTTTTTTAATGTGACAGTGTTCTAAAGAACAGCTCTGTTCAAACCCTTCTAATGCTTGGTATGTTTCTTACAATGTGTTATAAATTCAATTATTCTATACTGTCATTTCAGCAAACCTGTGATCTTGAAAATGTAAAGCCTGAAACAAAGCGATATCTAGAGAAATCTGTTCAAGTGGGGAGAAGAAATGGACTCCATCTTCCTAAAGAAGTGCAGAAAGTAAATATGGACTATTTGTTTATAAAGCAAAGGTTACAAACTGTTGAAGGGATAAATTTATGGTTGGTTAGCTGTACTAAGCATATATTTGAACTTCATGCTTTTGGACCTGCTGAATTACTGCTCTCAACTGTTCTTACTTCCAGATCCATCCTTTAAAAACCTTCAATTTGAAGGTTTTTAAACTAATCTGATAAGACACCTATGGTACACAGTGGATAGAGGTGGTATGCATCACCTCATAACCTTGAGAGTAAAAGAAGCCTAGCTGAAAAAGTTTTGTTATATATTATGATTATAGAGAATGCCTAAATTAGATTTCTGGGGAAGAGACCTCTCAAAAAATGTTACTAGTGAGCCTGCACTTTTATTCAAAAGTATGTATAAACTGTTGCAAAAACACAGCTAGTTTCAGTTAACTGATGTTGTTAAATCTACCCAAGATTTTAGCCTTTAGCCTGAAAAAAAAATCACAGTAGGTTAAAGGAGAAAACAAGCTGCTCTGAGAATTTTTCTTCGTTAAGGGAGAACTGACTTAGAAAGCAATTTTCACTTCAGGAAAACAGGAAGTAAAATTGTCAGCATCTGAGATGCTGTGGCATCACACCCTTAAGAGGAAGGGAGCAGCCAAGATTCATATAGGTGCTTATGGTTGAAACGAACAACAAAATCAGAGGGTCTGCAAAAAACTTTTATTAGTAAATTATGTACTTGGTGTGGGAATTGGTACATTAGTCCCTGACCTAGTATAAGCACATGGGAGTGGGTTTTGGATAAAAGGGTGTGAATCTTTTTGGATAAAAAGAGTGAAAGGGAAAAGACATATAAATGAATTAAAGAGGGGAAGAGAGAAAGAAGAAAGGGAGAAAGAGAGATCAGCATTCATGCCTCCAGCATCAATCCAGCTGACTAGGTGTCCAGAGTCCTGGAGGTGCTGCCTGGGCTTGGGTGGGGATACTGTTTTATAGACAAGCTTTCCTTGCCCTGGAGAAAAGTTTTGCATGTTCTGCGTAAATTAGTCATCATGCACAGTCTGTTGTTTAGACTCTTCTAGAAATGGGTCAGAGGGCTGTGGGGGCCTTTGGTGGTCTTATTCCCCCTCTCTACATTCCAGGCCTGTTGCTCCACCTCATTCCTGTGTTTGTGCTGTACTGAGTTGTGCTTATCTCCAGGAGGTAGATCAAGGACGTTTGTCCCAGAAAAGTGCTGTCCTACCTCCTTATGGCCCCTGGTCCAGTCACATCTTGTTCTTTCTCACAGCGTGTTACTGCCAACAGTCCTTGGCTGTTGTTACCTGCAGTCCTTGGTTGGTGCCACAGCTATCCTGCTGTTGGTGTTTGAGACAAACACATTAGCCTCTTATCTTCTGGGATTCTGCAGATGCCAACATAGTTATCCTCAAATTCTGAGTGATATTTCTGACTTTATTGTGACCTTTATTTCTGACTGTTGAATAGACTTAATCCTTTGTAGAAAACAATCATTCTTCATCCACATCCTTCAGCTAGTGAGAACAGTTTGATGTGCATTTTCATAGCTTAGGAGTTACTGATGCCTCTAAAGGTATTTTGAAATTCCTTGGGAGACAATAGTTGAATTATATTTAGGTTAAAAATTGGCTAATGGTAGTCTTTGCCAAGTTTTATATTTGGTGTGCATTCTGTTACTGAGAACTACTATGTTTACGTGTTACTGTCAAGTTCAAATAGAAACTTGCCATGAGATATATTAGAAAATGTTTCAGAAATGTGAATATCAGGGTTTTAAAAAAGGTTTTGGAACGGCCTTGTGTTGTGAGAGCAGCCTCTTCTTTCTGTACAATTCCAAAGCGGTGTTTTTGAGTAGGTTACATGTTTTTTTACTCCCTTCATTCTCATTGATTTTAGTGGATATTTTTACACTTAAAATTGTAATTTAGCTTTTCAAATAAAAGAAAATAATTGAATGTTAGCACATGAAACTATTTAGTGAATGCGTTCAATCTGTTCAGTCCCCTCTAATCTGAGTTTAAAATGTTCAAGTGACAGCCCTTTGCAACAATATTGCTCTGGACCAAAAGAAACATAAAAGGAAGACTGACAGGTTGTGAAGTATGATGCTACCTGCAGTGTGTTATTTGCTCAGTCCTGGTATTTACTGTTGGTTAGTAGAGAGCCTATCTGAAAAAAATGAAATGTTACTCATGTGGAGGATAAAAATTGCCAACTTTGATGTTTGTTTTTCCACTAAGTTCAGTTTATACCTGATACAGGAAATAAAGACAATGAAGAAAAAATTGAATGAGCTGTGTATAGACTTTAACAAAAACTTGAATGAGGAAAACACATTTCTTGTATTTTCTAAGGAAGAACTTGGTGAGTAGGATGCTTTCTGTTTCTGTTTTTTCAACCTTCCAGTTTTATTGGAGTAACTGACTTTTGCCCCATGAGTGATGGTTAGATCAAGTGAAATTCTGACTGTTTCACAGTCTTTTCTGTTTCCTTTTTAGTCCTTCTCCAGAACCAATTTCGGGTTATCTTTTGCAGGTGTTCATGATGTCTTCATGTATTTGTGCTTCCTGAGCTGTTTGCCTTGCATCAAGTTAGCATGTTGGTCCTACTTTCTTTAGCATAACTTTATTCTGTACCTTTTTTCAGTTATCATCAAGCAATCCCCTGTGTAATTACTGGAAAAGCTTTTTTAGTCCTGCAGTAAAGTTTAACTAATTCAGTAATTTAAACCAAGCTAGGGAAATCATGTGACAGAGAATTTGGGGATTCATTATCTGAAGGGCATCACATAAAATGTGCTCTAATAACAGAGATTTATAGATGTAATTTAGTTTTTATCTGGTAGTCATACATGTATTTCTCTTTTGCTCTCAGGTGTTTCCAAATTTTGTTTTGCTTGGTGGAATTTGTAAAAGTTTTAGCAAATTGTTGTAAAAAGGGAGGTGTATTTCTGTGGAGATGTCTGATGTCAAAGTGGACTGCAGGAAAACAAATGCAGCAGTCTCACAAAAACAGGGGGGAGTAGATAATTTTGGTAAACATTGTTTATTAAATTGTATTCTATAGATGGCCTTCCTGATGACTTTATTAACAGTTTAGAGAAGACTGAGAAAGACAAATATAAAGTTACTTTAAAATATCCCCACTATTTTCCTATTATGAAGAAGTGCTGCATTTCAGAAACCAGGAGAAAAATGGAATCTGCCTTTAACTCGAGATGCAAAGAGGTATGTTGTGTATTGACTGTTCTACAGTGCTGTGACAGAGTTGCAAAAGGGAGGTAAACATTCAAATGTTATATTTGAGTTTTGCATGTTGTAGAGTATTTTGGAATCAAAACTTATCAGTGTGATTTTTGACAGTGCCTTGCTCCAATTTGTTATGATGTCCTGAGACCTTAGAAATTGATGATCTGCCTCTGTGTATGTGTAATTGTATGTATCTTAATATTCAAGGGGTTCTGTTAATACAAGTGGGATTTCAGTCTTTTGTGAAGTTTCCCTACAGTGTTCTGCAGATGCTTACTGACACTTTCCTCACAGAAAAGGATGTCTGATTGTGGCTTCTGTATATACGCACAACTAGACAGGTACAAAATAAAAAAAGCATTGAAAGGATAGAGGATATGTCATTCAGACAATTGTACCAGCCATGCATTAGAGAACAATAGTAGAGTTGAGCTTTTGTGCTTGAAATGCTTGGAAATGTGATGAGTACAAGATAAGATAAAATGGCACCAGGTACTGAACACTTTGCAAGTCAACACACATAAAGAGATTTAATGATAAAACTGTGTGACAATCTTCAAATCTAGTGTTTGATTTTTTTTTTCCCCTGACAAATCTCACTTTTCCAGAACTAGAGATTTACACAATTACATTTTCAGCTTCTCGAGGATTCCTAAACACATTTAGGTGAAGGTTTGGGGTTTTCTGTTTCAGATCTTTCTCTGACTGCTGTTGTCAGAGTGGCAAAAGAGGGAAATTTGCAAACAAACTTTGGCGCAATAGATTAGCAATCTGTCTTCACCACTTACAAGCAATTAAGCCTGCTCTCAGCAATTTCCTTATTATCTTTCACATGTAAGTGATTGATAAAGGGAATAAACTTTTCACAACCTAAAAGAAAATGCTGTATATTTTGATTAATTTAAAAAGGTAAGTTATAATAAGGAGCTACCTGCAGTCAAATGCTGAGAAAAAAACTGTTCCAAGAATCTAGCTAAACTTAGGTTATTTTATTTTTTAACCTTTAAGTGTTTAATTTGAAATGTTTTCTGTTTCATAGGATTACAGATATTACTGAGATAATTGTTTTGATAAAATGTGTTTTCTGGTTTCATTTTACAAATTTGCCTGCTTTCTTTTTTAGGAGAACACAAAAATTCTGCAGCAATTGCTCCCACTAAGGGCAAAAGTAGCAGAGCTTCTTGGTTATAATACACATGCCAACTTTGTCCTGGAAGTAAACACTGCGAAGAGCACAGATAACGTAACAACCTTCTTAGGTTTGTTCATATTTATAAGTAATACTTGTATATTTAATGTAGTAACATGTCTCTTCAGCCAAGATGAATTTAAATACATAACTAGGTCATAGTGTCCATGAGGTTTAGCTGGAAAAGGAACTCTGATGTCTCTGTTCTGGCATATATATATTTTAGAGCAAAGGTGTACTAATGCAGTTGTTCCAAATCAGGAAGCACAAGGTAAATTCTGAGAAAAACTGCTTTGTGAAAGCCAGTATAAGCAAGTGGTTAAGTCTTTCTCTGCCCCAAAATGCAGTTACCCTAATTTAGAACCAGAGTAACATGTGCAGCTTAAGCAATTTTATCAGTTCAAGAGGCTGCATCAGAATTGCAGCTTTTTGTTCCCAATTTCTTGTGCATCTGTAGCCTTGGTGTCTTCTTCTGATACAGTATAATGAAATGCATTAAGTATAATGAAAGATTACTGTATGTGATGATGCAATTTCCATGAGCTGAATAAAAAAATTATTTCTGGAGTGATGGATTAAATCTGGAATTCAAAATCCCTGAAATGGAATTTGATCTGAAAACAGAGGTATCTTGAAAATTTTAAACATAGTAGTTTATGAATTAATTTAGAGTCATCTTATTCATGTCAGCGGACTCTTGGACATGGAGTTAACCTCTACTTTCTGAAATTATGTAGCTCCACAGAATAGTATGTGTTCCTTTATTACTGTGTCCTAACACCACTCAGGACATGTATGATGTGTCATACAAATAACCCACCTAAATAAATTAATGCAAAAATAAGGTATGTTTATTGGTAGTGGATTTTTGTGTTTATGCTTCAGTAAAAGGTTCAAATGCCCCTCTTTCTGAACGTATAATTCTGTTGCATTTCTCTTGAAATGCTCCTTCATGAGATCAGATCCATATTTGGCAATAATAATTATCAGTATACTTGAAAATTACCTAATACTTTTGATTTATTATTAAATGTTAGATATTTTAAGTGTACTTGAAGTATTTTAGACTTTCTTACTCCATTATATTTTTGTAATACTGTGGGTTTTTTGTTTATTTTGAAGCTGACACACATAATTTAGCATTGACTTTAACAGCTTGAGATCAGATACTTTTCATAAATATCATGCTTCGTGGTAATTCTCACAGAGGGAGAACGTACTTTAGATTAATTGTCACTCTTAATTTAGTTCTTTTGATATATCCTCAGCTACAAGCATGACAGTATATTTTGCTCTACTTTGTTCCTATCTATTAATGTTTTAAATCAAATGTGCATAAGGTGATCTTACGTCTAGGAAGAAGAGCATTCTCTCCTGTGATATATTCTGAATTTAGCACAGTACAAGCTGCAAACAGTATTTAAATCATGTAAATGCATTTAACGCCTTACAGCCTTCCTAGAAACAGGAGTGGCAATTCCTAAATTTTACACTCTAGGTATCAACAATGAACATTAATGTGAATTCTTAATGAAGAAAAAAGTTTCTGATAAACCAGAAATAGTTACAAGAGAAAAAGTACAGTATGTTTCAGTAAGCCTAAATATTTTAATTCAATATGTCTGCTTCATGAAGGCTATGATGCCTTCTTGTCCAAGAAAAGTATATTGGAAAAATTTTGAATCATAATATCCAAGGGCTAGTCTGGAAGCCAGCCATCCTACAGGCAAGAATTCTTGAGTCTCTTGGTTTTTTTTGGAGGACTTTAGCTAGAAGTATTGAATTCTGTGTTGTACTTCCTTCCACTAACTAATAGTAGTTGTAGTCTGGCTGTTGCTGAAGAAATGTATGAGGAATACTGAGATTACATGAGGTAAAATTAAAGGATTCAAGTGTAAGTGTCTAGTGTTACTTTTTATTTATGATGTCTTGGAAAAAGTCTTAATTTACCAAAACCCTTCACACCACTCCTAGACCTACATGGAATACTGTATCATTTACAGCATGCCTGCAACTAAGACTTCTTAGGACAAGAAAACAGATGTTCCTTGGTGTTGGTCAATGAATGGAAAACATCCAGTTCTGGAGTATGTGCTTGAAGTGTTGAGTGTATTTCATAGGAATACACATTATAGTAAGGAACATGAAAGTTGACTCCAAGGCAATCTTTCTTTCAGATGATTTGAGTAAAAAGCTAAAGCCATTGGTTGAGGAAGAAACACGATTCATTCTAGATCTGAAGAAAAAGGAATGTAAAGAAAGAAACTTTGATTATGATGGAAGAATCAATGCATGGGATCTTCATTATTATATGAACAAAACTGAAGAGCTGAAGTACTCCATAGATCAAGAAAAACTGAAGGAATACTTCCCAATTGAGGCTGTTACAGAAGGCTTACTGAATATTTACCAGAAGCTGCTGGGGCTTGAATTTGAGCAAATAGAAGGTGCTCATGTCTGGCACGGTAGTGTTACTCTTTATACAGTCAAGGATAAATCAACAGGAGAAATGCTAGGGCAGTTCTATTTGGATCTTTACCCCAGGTAACTATGACTTAGTGTTTTGCTTACATGTTTAAAATGGAATTTGTCTTAATAGGTTGCTGCTTGTTTGGTTAAAATTAAATGCATTTGGAAGTAAATATTTGTTCCACTGACAAGATTATTAGTGTGTTTCATTAAGTTGTCCTCTGGACTGTGTTCAGATATTTTTCTGCTTTTTTTTTTTAAGTACTTCCGTATTTCTTGCTTATATTCATTTTATGAAGCATTGCTACTTCACTCATATTTTTGGTAGTACTGCTCTCTAGTCAATTGTCCATAATATTTTGCATCTACACGCTTTTCTTCCTAACCTACTACAGCGTTTTAAGTTTCATTTCTGCTGAACTGTTACTCCAGCTTGCTCAGATCAATTCTATTTCTGTCTGCCAAGAGTTCCTAGTTTCTCCCAGTTCCTCTTTACTCTTGATGTGTATTTTCTACCCTGTTGTCCAGACTGCTGAATCAAATAGATCAATACGAAAAATTGATTCCTGTTGAGCACACATTCAGATTTACTTCCTTGTTGATCTCTGTAGCTCTCCATCTCTCTTTGTAGCTGTTTACAGCATCATCTGTGTTTTGTCAAAGATTAGGAGACTGGACTGGTTTCACAGGATTTATTCTAAGCTAGTCCTTTTTGGCTATTTGTTGCTGGCTTTTTGTTTGCTTCGGTGTAGGGTTTTTTACATTAGTATTTAGCGTTTTATAAATTTGCTGATATTCTTTTTTAATATAAGTTGATTGAAGGTTTTCTGGCCTAAGAAAATTAGGTTACTCAATATATGTAGTAGTACAGAAATTGTTCTTTTTACTCTATCTATCCATACAATATCTAACATAACTATCTCCTTCATCTGTTCACCTGCTTCCACCTTTATATGTATCAGTTGAATTGCTGAAGGTATGTGTTAGTAAGACTTCTCTGACTTAATCTGAGTAGTTAATGGAATAGTTTAGGGCAAAAATGTCAAAATAATTTTCCTTTAAACTCTTGTATCACAGTGAAAATGCAGTGTACTGTATTCTTTTGTCTCCTGCAGTAAAAAAAAAAAATTGCAACAGAGAACAGAACCTAGTCCTTCCTGTTGCAGTAGCAGTTTAAAACAATTGACATTGAAATACATATACTTTCAGCATTTCAGTAAAAAACAGATTCTTGTAAATGCTGCTGGGAATCTTGAACTTGTGATTTCAGTATGAGAGTAGAAGGGCCTTTTTTTCCCCTTATGCTCTTAACTTACTGAGTCTTAGAAGTCATGAAAAGATGTACATTTTTTGTGTAGAGACACTGACTGACTGTCCCTGTTCTTGAATAGGCTTTGCCATTCTGGTGAGCAGGGCTGTGGTTTGAAGGTAGTGTCCGATATATTTTCTTATACAGAGAGGGGAAGTATGGGCATGCAGCCTGCTTTGGTCTACAACCTGGCTGTCTCCTCTCCGATGGCAGCAGATTGATGTCTGTAGCTGCTCTGGTAACCAACTTCACAAAGCCAGCATCGGATCGGCCATCGCTGCTGCGGCATGATGAAGTAAAGACTTACTTCCATGAATTTGGTCATGTAATGCATCAGATATGTGCACAGGTTAGTGATGTTTCTATTCCAGTGTAAGACTTATTTCTTTCTCCGCTGTCTCAAAGCAAGGTATAGGTCTGTTTTGGTGGTTTCTAATTTTAGTAAAGCGCATATGCAGAGTTCTGGTTATTTTTTAAAGCATCAGGTTGTTTTTTGTTTTAATATTGATTTAAAACTGAAGCAATAAATACATCTTCTTATGAAAAACATTTTTGTAGGAACATGTACTTTTGCATTTGCATCATGCAGGAGTCTATTCGCTCATCACAGGTAAGGTGAAGAAGATGCTCAGTCATGGCTTTGTTCAGAGGGCTTTTTATTACTTCTTGTTTCATACTAGGTATTAGAAACAAAAACAGGTTGCTGTGCCTAGGAATGAAAATAATTTCTGAGGCTAGATGACCTCCAGCATTTTGGCATTTAGTACATTGAGACCTATCCGTCTTCACACCACAAGCATAAAACAGGTCTTGCCTGAGCTATTTTGTTTTCTCCTATCTAACAGGTTAGGTTTATTGCAGTGACCAGAAAGAACTGAAGGTAGTTTCAGATTTTCCATCAGGATACTAATAAAGTTGTAAAATTGCTGTTTTCATTTTTACTTACATGTAAAATTGATACTGCCAAATGATAAATTTATTATTAGCCTAATGAAAATTTTATATTTCAGAAAGACATGAGTGTCAGTATTCACACACCAAAAAATTCACATAGTTATCTACAAATTCAGATTTTGTGTAGCACTTCCTTTATCTTCTGTATAAGTAAATACAAAATAATAAAATCAAGGAAGAAATGACCCACATTAGATTTTTTGACCATGATCCTAGAGACTGGGACTGCAGAATAAAGAAACAACATAATCACAGAAATCCATATATTAAATACAGAGTTAATAAGTAGGTAGACTTGCTTAGATATTTTTTAATCATCTTAAAGGTAAAAATATAGTTATTATTTATCATCTTCACCCTGTAATAGGTGTTTCTGATATCAAAAATTGAAGAATAAAACCTAGATAATATAGAAGCTGTATATAAATGAAGCACAATTGGCATTGTTATAAAATGGTACAAAACTGACTGCAACATTTGGACAACCAGTGAGGATGTGCCTGGGTGTTTTGGAGCCCCTTCAGGGCAGCTGAAGCCAGCAATTCAGATGCATATGTACTTCAGTTGCTATGGAATTGCACACAGATCAGAGAGGCCTGCTTTCCAGTTGTTTCTTGCACTGCTCTGGTGTTTTCTGTCTGCCCAGCTGCCATGCTGACTTCTTCTGTATTGTATGTAAATAGTTATTTGCATGTGTGCAAACTCACTAGTCCCACATAAGAACATCCTGTCCTCTGGAATTTGTGTGTACAAAGCACTGTCTTGTTTCATATGATGACTTGTTTAAGCATGTTAAGACTTGACAATTAAATGCTATGCAAGGATGAGACTGGGAGGGAATTTGTGAGCTGCTGGTAAAGGTCTGATTAAGTAATGTACTGGAAAAGTGAGATATACTGTTGGAGAGTGAGATCAGGGCAGGGAGGGAATTTGTTTAAGTTGTTCAGGAAGGAGAGCTCTTGAAGTAACTTCAAACCAAATTGTCTTGATGTTGTTTGTTAGTGTGGTGCACTTGGATGTGGGTAAATGAAGGTATCTGAAGGTCACTTGCTTTTTGCTCTAGCCACTTCTATCACCATTTCTTCCCTGAAGCTGATGCTTCCTAGCTGTTCTTCAGAGCTGCTATTCAGCAAGGATAGTAAGAAGGGCCAGCCTGTTACAACTGTGGATTTGGGCAGCCTGCAAGAATAAACAAAAACCAAAGTTTTACTCCTTTTGCGTTGTTCTTCTGAAGACATGAGAGGAAGACACATGCGTGTTGACACAGATGTCAGTTCAAGGTTATGTCCTGTATTATACCTGCTTTTTTTGGTAACCCTGCAAGAAAGTAAGTTCAAAAGTGTGTAATCCTGTGAGCATCTATTTTCCACTGGAGGGTGGACTGTAAGAATATCAACATCTCATAGAGAGGACAACAGAGAATTCTTTTTCTTTTAGCACATAAATGTTTTGTTAGTATGTTGATGAGAAGGAAAAGAAAATAAAATTGACCTGGCAAGAGGAGGAGGACTTACTACATGACAAGGGTGGAGTGATGATAGGAAGGCTCTACAGAGGGATCTGAGCAGACCAGTTGCATAAGGTTCAACAAGGCCCAGTGCTGGCTCCTGCCCTTGGGTCACAACAACCCCAGGCAGCTCCACAGGCTGGGGCAGAGTGGCTGGAAAGGGCCCAGTGGAAAAGGACCTGGGAATGCTGGTCAGCAGCAGCTGAACATGAGCCAGGGTGTGCCCAGGTGGCCAAGAGGGCAAATGGCATCCTGGCCTGGATCAACAGTGGTGTGGCCAGCAGGACCAGGGCAGGGACTGTGCCCCTGTACTGGGCACTGGTGAGGTCACACCTCGAGTGCTGTGTTCAGTTCTGGGCCCTCAGTTCAGAAAGGACATTGAGGTGCTGGAGCGAGTCCAGAGAAAGGGAACAGAGGTGGGAAGGGATCTGGAGGACAAGTCCTGTGAGGAGCAGCTGAGGGAGCTGGGGGTGTTTATCCTGGAGAAAAGGAGGCTCAGGGGGGACTTTATCGCTCTTTACAACTGCCTGAAAGGAAGCTGTAGCCAGATGGAGGCCAGCTTCTTCTCCCAGGCAATCAATGACAGGAAATGGCTTAAGTTGCACCTGGGGAGGTTTAGATTGGATATTAGTCAAAATTTTTTTCACTGAAAGAGTTGTAAAGCTTTGAAATCATCTACCCAGGGAAATGGTGGAGTCAGCAGCCCTGGGAGCATTCAAAAACTGTGTGGATATGGTACTTGAGGACATAGGTTAATAGCTTAATTGTAGGAACCCAGAGTGCAGAGAATATTTCTCTGCCTGTTTTTAAGGGTTCTTACCCCCCTGAACAACACTGTTTCAACTGCCAACCTTGGAAAAAATTACCAACGATCAGACAAGAACTAGAAAATACAATGGTGTGAATCAGGTGATAGACTACTATGTAAGATTGCCACAGGGTAAGAAATTTTAGAGGTTTTGGGCTTCTCTTTGTAGTAAATAGATAAGAGTAAAAAATATCAAAATGGAGGATTGTTGTTGTTCTCTAAACCTTCTTCTCCTTCTTCTACTACTCCATGTTCTGCAGTAAAAGTAGTTTGGAATGATTGGATAGAAAATTCCGCAGTTCCTAGTTGTGTTACTGAATAATTGGTAGGAAAGTGAAAATAATGTACGTTTTTTGTAACCATTGGTTAAATTATCTTTAAAAGGCCGTGTAAATCTTGATAATTTGACTTCTCTCCTGCTTTCTGTGCTCTATGCTGTACCTGGGTCACGCTAGTGGCTCTGTTCCTCTGATAAGACTTAATAAACAACTATCTGGCGGCATTGAAACTCCAGGAAAAGTCTCCATTTATCTTTGAAACTCCTTGCAAGGACTTTTAGAAAATTCTCTCCCATCACGAGGGATTTGATTTATGGCATGGTTCAGTGACTTAATGGTGAATGTGGTTGTGATGCTGGGTTGGTGGTTGTACTTGATAATCTTAAAAGTATTTTCTGACCTTTGTGATGCTATGATTCTATGAGACCAAATAATTTCTGTGTATTTGAACAACATTTGAACAATTTCAGAGGTGACTTCTTAGAAATATTTGGATTTGGAGTATATTTTAGTGAGGATTCTTAACTGTACAAACTTTTCTTCAAAATTAATATTGGCGGAGCTTTTAAAGCATGAAGTTATTGCCGATACTAAAATAAAGTTCTAATGTGCTTGGCTTTCAGAAAAAAGATACTTTTATCAAAGTGTCAGATTTGAAACTTTTAATGAATAAGGTTGCTAGGATTTATTTATTTAAGTCCATCTATTACTGGCTAAAAAAATTGTGCTGTATGTTAACCACATATATTACAAATGATGACAAATAGGGCAAAGCTTAATAGAATAAGTTTGTTAAGTAAAGTCTATGTATCAGGTGTGGTAGACTGCAATGCAATAAACTTTTTAAGTGCATAGTTAGAGTTTATTATTTTACTTTGGTGTAATACAACAAAAATCTATAATAATTTCCAAATTATATCATTGTCACAAGATAGCATAAAAACATTTGTATTGCTGTCATAACCTAAAAGGTAAAAATCAATAATACTAAAAAAATGGAAGTACTGTTCTACACCAGTAGATAATGTAGTATTTAACTACTGAGTAGTCTACTTTATTCCTTTATAATAGTGTTATGTCTGGTTTTTTTCCTCCTTTCTTTAAATTTCATTTTTAAATTATTGCTATTATTATTATTGGTCTGTTCAAATTATTCCTTTTGCTGTGATTTAAACTGAAATGTTGAAATCGGAAGTGTTATATTCTGCTAAAAATCTTGGCTTCTATTTTAGCTTTATTCAATGGCTTCTTTTTTCTTCTAGACTGATTTTGCGAGGTTTAGTGGAACTAATGTGGAAACAGACTTTGTAGAGGTACCTTCACAAATGTTTGAGAATTGGGTGTGGGAAAAAGAGCCACTACAACAAATGTCAAGACATTATAAAGATGCAACCCATGTTGGAGACACACTCCTTGAGAAACTTGCTGCCTCTAGACTTGCTAACACAGGTATCTCTCTGCCTTTTTTCCCCACAGTATATGTATAAAAGTATATAGTTTTAAAAACTGACAAACGTAACAAGCCTATTAAATTTCTTCTGTGTGTACACTTACCACTGTCTTTCTGGGTTTATTTGCATGGGTACCCCCACTAATAAAGGCTATGATGACAGAACTCTTTGCAGAAACAGTAGCAGCTCTGATTTTCCAGGCCACCTACATGACTAAAATACCTTTCCTCTCCATGTAAATTTTTTTGCCTACCAGCTTTGCTCGTTTAAAATTGGTGGTGTTTCTGGGGGGTGGAGGAGGGTAGTCTGTTGTGGTCTGGTGTGGTTTTTGTGGGGTTCTTTATCTTATTTATACTCCAGAATAGGCACTCTGCTTGAATACAGTGTATCTATATGTATCGTCTACATTTGATTTGCATGAGACACTTGACAGATATGAAAGTTATTTGCAAATTTACTGAGCAGACGTAACATATCCCAGACAGGACTGTTGTAGACCTTCTACGTATCTCCATTAACACTGTAATCTCACGTCATTACCTATCATGTCATTATTATTCTATCACTCCCACCTCTTTATTCTTATAATCAGAGCTTCCTATTTATGGTACAAATTCATCATTAAGCTACTCCTGCTTATTTCATACTGCTTTCCTATCCTGAACAAGAAGTCTTTGTGCTTGTGGTTTGTACAGACTCCAGCTGCATAAGAATTTTGTCTGAGTAAAGGTTCATATCTTGTAGCCCCTTAAAAAAAGCTTACAGCAGCTGCAGCAGCAGTTCTTGGTGTAAACTTCTTCGAAGTGTCTTAGAGTAGATAACTGAGTAGGCCCTGAATAAAATGGTATATGGTAAATGAAGATAGCTGAAAACATTTTAAATACTAAAATTTGCTTTTAAAATATCTGCTTTATTTTAGTTTTGATCTATGAGGAAAGTAATATTCAAAAAGACGGAGCTTAGCATGATAATTCCTTTATTAAAGCTATGCCTCTCAACTCTTTGTAGGCGGAGTAAATCAGATGGAAGTGATGTAACTCCAGAGTTCTAATAATTTAGTATGCATGTTGAGATCTTTGAAGGAAAGATGCAAATAAAACTCCAGCTATTTTGATGCTGGTTAATTAAATGTTTTTACCCAATTAGGCCTTCTAACCCTCCGTCAGATTGTTTTGAGCAAAGTTGACCAGGCACTGCATACAAAGCTGTCTGTTGACCCATCAGATGAATATGCAAAATACTGTATGGAGATTCTAGGAATTCCTGCCACCCCAGGTATGTCAGTATAAAGCTTTTGTACAGCATGTCCAGATGGTTCGATTTAACATGCTTTTCTTTCTCAATAATGCTTGGCATACAAAAAACTGAGTTGTTTGTGGAATAATCTACTTTATGAAGCTGAAATAATTATTTTGAAACTTAGGATGATCTTAATGATCTCTTCTGAAGGAAGATTAAGGTAAATATAAAACCTAGCCTTTTGCAGGATATATTTTAGAGTGATATGACATGAATTCCACTTTAGATGTTCTGTCACATCTGTGTTGGATGTACAAGTAGCCTAAAATGGCAAATTGAATTTCCTTTGTTTTCAACAGAGTATGTTCAATACTTTGAGACATACTCAGACCCTTTATGTTAAAAGTTTCAAAGTAGTTGATATAAATTCCTTATTAATTTATTGTTGAACTGCTGTATACATCAACGAAATAACGGATTTCAGTAACTTGATGTTAATCTGCTTTTCAAGGAACAAACATGCCGGCTACTTTTGGACATTTGGCAGGTGGTTATGATGGTCAATATTACGGATACCTGTGGAGTGAAGTGTTTTCCATGGATATCTTTTATAGCTGCTTTAAGCAAGAAGGAATAATGAATCCAAAGGTAGGTGATGAATACTTTTTGATAAACACTTCTGTTGCACTTTGTCTCTGAAACTACATTTACTACCATCGTGATCCGTAAGTATAATGTCTCAAGTACTACTTCTGTACCTGTCAAGTTCAGATCAACAACAAAAAAAGGTGTAAAGGTAACTTTAAGAAAATCATCTTAAAATTTCCAAGAGCACTTGGATTTTAATACAGTGTCTTGGTATGAAAGACAGGTGTCTGCCAAGGAAGGCAGGACCCTCCCTTGGAATGGAAGAAAAAAAATTGCAACCCCCTTCCCTCCGAATTATTATAATTTTGAAATCAAGGGGCTTTCAGGCAAAGATATGAGGAACAGGAATAACAGTTCTTTACTATTATATATCTATATGTGTATAACAAGGCAAACGAACAACAATAACTCTGGCAGTAACAGCAAACAATCACAAACCCAGTGCCAGCCTTCTCGGCTGTCAGGCCCTTTCCCCTCGGGTGCAGTTCCGCTCGCAGCCGGCAGGGGCGCTGGCGGCTCCCGGTGAGCAGGGCAGGTGCGATGGTTCCCCCGCGGCTGCAGGGGGCGCTCCGGAGCGAGCTCGGGGAGCACGCGGCACCGGTGCCCTGGGATCCCGGGAAGGGATGGGACAAAGGCTGCACAAACCCCTGGGCAGCCGATCCCGGTGTCCGGCCGGACCCTCGGGAACAGCAGGCTGGAATGGCAGGGACAAGCACAAATCCTGGGTGGCAGACAAGATGTATCCAAACTCAGGAGCTGTGGTGGGAACCCCCCGGAGGTCTGGGCAGGCAGGGTACAGTGGGGCTACTGAGTAGCAAAGGCTCGAAGCAACGACGGGGACAGGGTGGCCACAGCCCGGCTCTCAGGGGGCAGGGAAAAACGGACTTGGGAATTCCGGGGTCTCTCCGGTAGGAGGAAGGCAGCCGAAGAAGCAGCCTCTCTCTCTGTCCAAACTCTGGGAACTGACTGCCCACAAACCCAAGTGAAAAAGAGTAGTCAGATGCACCCCACCGCTGTGGCCAGGTCTTTTGTTTTTCCTAAGCACCCAGTAATTGATCCTCCTGGCAACATGTATGGGGAAAATTCCTTTAAGAGAAAAAGAAAGCTGGAGGATAACTAAAACCCCAACATACAGTTATTAAATCATCATATATTTAATACTGTAGTACTTTTAAGATACTGTGTTGCCTTGTCTAATGCCTTCTGCTGTAATTTTAGACTGACAAAACATTCCTCCGTTGCAAAAGCAGATGCATATTCATTATGCTGTGAAACCTGTATGATAGTAGTGATCTGTTTCTTTTACATTTCCATTACATTTTAGGTATGTCAACTCTGTGGTCCTTTTATGTAGTTACTATTTAGAAAATTGAATTTATTTTGAGCTTTCTGCCACAACATAGAATAATGTGAAAATTGTTTCGTCTTCAGTTTAAATCCCAAGTCCCTTTTGAAGTCCAAATCATTAAGAGGTTCTAGATTTACTGGGTCTTTTTTCCCTAGAGTAATTCTCCAGCCTCTTCTGCCTCCAGCAGAAAAAAAGGTTAAATAGTAATGTGGTTAGTAGTCCTGCCAATTCTGGCAACGTTTTTCAGAGATTATAGGATTATAGTATTAGTTGAGGTGCTGCAGATGAGATAGATGAGTTCTATCATAGTAAAGACCTTTTGGTTTTCCTGATCCTCTTAACTCTGTTCTTGATTCAGCTGCCAGCAGTAGTTCTTCCTTTCGATAGAAGTATAAGAGAGAAATAAAGGAGAGAGTAGAAAATGCATGACTGTCCTTTTCCTCACCTGGAATTTGCCTTCTTTCCTCCCTGTACTTACTACAGCAACCAGAACTTCTAGAACTGTCCATCCCTCTAGAGGATGGAGATAGTAAACACCTCTCTGGACAAAGAGAGGAGTCCAAAGAATACATGTGGTAGGACTGTGAAACTAAGGCAGTGGTTAGGCCAACAACACCCAAAAGGGGTTTTATGGAGAAAGCAGCCAACTTCACAATTTGAGAGAAGAAGTGACATAGGGTTTGGAGGTTAAGATTAATCGTGAAGGGATAGGGATTCATTACAGGTACATATGAGAATAAGCATACCTGCTTTTTCACTGGGAATCTCATCACTCATAAATAAGAGCAGTAGAGAAGAAGTGTCAAGTAAAATGAGTAAATAAAATAACTTTTAATGAAATGTTGTTCACGGATCTTAAAAATGGTATTTCAGGAGGGGTGAGACATGCTCTTTTGTAACTTTGGGGAAGATGTTTAATGATGCTGGTGCCAAAACTGGGGAACTTCGTGTCAGGTTTTTGTTCTGACATGCCCACATCCCTCCAGTGCCATCACACTTTTGTTCTGTCAGTTTTACTCTTTTTTCTCAAAACTCTATTTTGAGTGACTGTATGGTCAAAACCCTAAGCTATAGTTTGGCAGAATTGGTCTGTTACCTTTACTTCTCCTGAGGGATGCCTTGTATTCTAATTTTTTGTGAGAATTTTTGTTTTCTTTGCCTGTGTATGGGAGGCTTTGAAAAGAAATTAATTATGGTAAAAGTGAATATTTTTGTGGAACAGCTGGAAGACAACTAATGCCTCTTTTATTGTGAGGCCTGTTATCCAGGCCAAGAAATGAAGAAGAAAAGTGATTATTTATGTGTGTCACTCACTCTCTGGCGTATGTGCACACAAACACTTTGTGTGAATGCTGATATAATTTCAGGGGTAGCTGTGGAGATTTTTTCCCCTCCCTCTTCAATGCTATCTTTTCAAATTAGTTCTTTTTTAACCCAAATAATTGTGATAGCATCCCACAGGATGGGACAAACCATTTTTTATAAATGAATACTAGATAGCAGTATGTTTTTTGTAGTTACTCGTACTTCATTATATCTAGACTTAGACTAGTCTTCAGAACAGCAGAAAAGGGAAATGGTTAAGGTATTATGACTAGGGCTTATAGAAATTTGGCTTACTTTTTCCTGTTTGAATAAAAGCTCTCCTTCTGTTTTGAGCAACTATTATACAGCCTAATTTCAGAGACTGGATCTATAAAATTCTTCAATAAACAATTAACTCTAACTTAATTGGTAGACAGACACTCCTCAATTCTTGCACTTTATCTGAAATAAGATCAGGTCTCCCTAGAACTGAGCAGTATTCTGACTCTGAAAGGACAACAGCAAAGACTCAAATCTACTCAAATAATACTTTTAAGCTAGAAGGAACAATATATTAATTTGCTGATGATGCTCAGGAAACTAACAAAAATAGTGAAGTGTGATCAGTGCTTCAGTGATTTTAAAAAATATTATTATTTATTTTTATTTTATTTTAGATTTTTCCAGCTGTAATTCAGACAATGGAAATGGTAGTTCAATTAAGTCATGGAAGTCCATCACTTAAAAACACCTTTCCTTGTTTTTACAGTACAGTCATGAGGAAGCAATGTGGTCCTGTTGAGTTGTGGGGGAAGTGTGTATGTGTATATACACTGACTAAAAGGAAGAACATTGTCATCAATATCAGAAGCATTTGGGACATCTGCATGCAAAATAACATTTTCTCATTTGTAGTCATGTCTCAGAATCCCAGAG
Source organism: Corvus kubaryi (assembly GCF_017639235.1). Taxonomy (NCBI): domain Eukaryota; kingdom Metazoa; phylum Chordata; class Aves; order Passeriformes; family Corvidae; genus Corvus; species Corvus kubaryi. The sequence continues at coordinate 2,244,790 of NW_024581096.1, read as the reverse complement.
TTTTTCATATATATATGTTCCTTAAAATACAACTTCTTTTTAAGAAACTCCTCATTACTTGTTTTCTCAGAAACTTCATTCATTTTTTAAAAGAAATCCATTCTTTCTGGAGCAATAATGTTTCTTCCTGAAATTAAAACCTGAGTTAAGTCTCATCTTCTTTAAGATACTTTAATAGGTGAGTTAGATGTGTTTGTATGTATGATATATACAACTATGTGTATTATATAGGTGTATGTGCCATGCCATTCCACAATGCTATACCTGTCTTATCTCTGACGTATCATGTCTGTTATCTAAACAGAGATTAAAGAAAGAGAAATCATCAGTTAGAGAAAGGATGTTGGGTTCCCTCTTCCTGCCTGTCAGACGCAAGGGCAGTCCTTCACTGAGGATTTTGAGGAGGTTGTGTGCTTGTTATACTTTATAGAATGTCTTCAGACAAGTTGTGATTGTACCTTGAAAACCAGTGTAAAACCACAAGAAAAATAATTTCTTTACAATTGGTCGAATTTCTGCTCTTCTGAGTTCTTCCAGCAGATCTAAATTATACTTGTCATATATCCTGGTATATCCTAATTTGGTATTAGGAAAATCTGGAAGGAGAAACGTTGTTTTATCATGAGTATATTTTTCAATATGCAACAAATACAGAAAAAGAGGCAGTTGGCAAGATAAGAAGTACTGACATTCTGCTTTACCTTCTATCAGGCTGGGATGAAATACAGAAACCTCATTTTGAAACCTGGAGGATCTTTGGATGGAATGGATATGCTACAAAACTTCTTGGAGCGTAAACCAAGCCAGAGAGCTTTCCTGTTGAGTAAGGGATTATGTGTTCCATAAAGTTATGATTCCTTTGTAATGGCATATAAGCATGGAACGAGCTGGAAATGTCAGTGTATTTCACATTTTAACTATGTATCACTCTAGGGTCATTTTTTGATGATTTTTTAAATTGTATAAATAAAAATGTGACTTTTACAAAAAGATTTCGTAGGACTACAAAATTCAAAATATCAGGGAAATAATTCTGAGATGTGCAGAAGCTGAGGAATTTGGATGGTAATTTTTTTTAATTGTTATGAAATAATACTAATTAATACTAATCAGTATGAGGAGTTAATGCCATGTTTCTCTTTTAAGAGATGCACTTGAATTATGTCTTGTGAATGAATTTTAAAACTGAAGGGGATAAAAAGAACACTGCCAGCAATAAAGGAAACAGATTAATTCTTATTCTCTATTCTCTATTGTATTGATGGCTCACCAGGGTCTCTGATGAACAGGAAGTGTGTTTGGTTATGTCATTGTCTGAGTTCAGTCCACTACCTGACAAATTTCAAGACTGAGAACCTGCCCCAGATACCTTTACAGCAGAGATGTTTGTGTGATACTTTAAAACTTAATTCTGATGCATGCTAAATTTTTGTACCATTTATATACCTTTAAAGTATAACTAAAAATCAGCCAAAACCTATGACTTTTTCAGTTATTCCACCACTCTTTCTGTTGATGATCACAAATCAGTTCTTTGTTTTCCAAATTACATCTACACTGGCATTGAAATACTGTACTTGAGCAATAATAGTGGCTTCAGTTGGTTTGTTAAGTATTTTGAGGTACAAATAGGGAAGGAAGGAAGGAAATAAGATATCCCTGGTGGGAATGATGAAAGTCAATTAAAAGTTTTCCTGTTCCTTTCCAGTGTGGCATGGAGAGATGGTACAAATAAGTGCAATAGACTTAATGATTTCAGCTGTGGGAGTGTGAAAGTAATCGAGGAATTACTCTGCAGTTTTTCTGCAAGATCAGGAAAAATTAGTCCTACAAGCCAACTCTACACCATCCAAATAAAGCTGCTAATCCAAGTGCACTTTTCTTGTCTTAGATATCATATCTTACTGTGGTTTTACTATTACAGCATGTATATGAACAACTTTTTAATTTTTTTACTAGCCAATACATTTTAGACATTTGAACCACAGTTGTAAACGTGGTAGGGGTTTATATTTTTTTGTTTAACAGTGAGATAAGAAAATGTGCCTGGTCAACTCAAAAGACTTTTTTCAGCGAAAGAGAACTGATGTCATTCACTTTGGGTCAAATCTGTCAATTTGTTTTAGGGGAAGAAATCTGACAATTGGGAGTATTCTCACAATTTGTGAGTATTTCTCAAAGTGAGAAATTTTATTTTTTTCCTTTTTTTTCTTGTAGAGCATTGAAACTAGGGAGTTAAAAATGAGCTTAATTAGTTTCTGAAATGGAAAATTTGAACGGACTTATCTTTGAACTGCACCAGTTAGATGTGAGGATTCATAACTATTTGTAGCCAAAACAGATAAACTCTGCAGTCTGCCAGACCACACAATTAAGTCAAATCTAACTCTTATAGTCAGTCACAATTTTAGGCCACAGTTCTGCTGCATCATGAAAAGGCAATAGATGGAAATCACATATATGCAAACATCTTGAACAGTATTCAGCATGGCCAGACAAGATTATCCCAAAACCTGTGAATTTTGCCTAGATTGATTTCCCTCACATTCTTTTGCTTACAGTATTTCACTGTCTTTTTATATGTTTAAAATTCTTGTGATTCTGTCTTAGCAACATGTTTTTTTCTTTCACATTGTAATAATAGTTCCTAAGAATGAAAACACTGTAAAAAATATACTAAGTGATACTTTCTCCAAATGAATCTGCAAATCTAAGCAATGGAATCTTTATTGAGAAGCAAAATGCAGTTTTTATTTTACAGTTGGTAGGCAGATTTCCACATGAGGGAGACCTTTCTCTGCATAAATCAGCAGTCTTGGATCAAGGTAGATAATTGTAAGTACAGTAATTATAGACAAAAAATATGTGATGATAAAAACTCGTGGTGATTTAAAAGCTAGATTTAGGACAGTACTGATGGTATGACAATTTAATCGAATTTTTAATTTTCTTACTCTTTAGCGTGTGTGCTTGTGTGTTGTACAATGTAGACTAGGCAAGATACTGGAAGTGCAGGAGAATGTCTGCTGTTACGTGTGTGTGAAAATGCCTGCGTGATTGTACATTATGTTAGCAGCAAATGGATATCCATGTGTGTAGGGAGAAAAAAACTAAACCATGTTGTAACCACAAATGAAAGTGTTATGTTCTACATCTGTTCCAAAAGAATAGGATTTGCTGTTCCTTCATCAGGCAATAATTAAGTCAGATCAGCCTATGGCTAAAACTACACTCAACACAGAAGACTAATGGGTATGTTCTGAAGTGCTTATGAAAATCTTAATGTGGTAACATATCAAACTTATCTGCTAAGTTTTGTATTGGCTTCTTGGAGCCTTCTGAATTAAATCAGGATTGGATTAAATGACTTTTTTTCTTCCAACTAAAAATTATTCTATGATTCTATGAAATTGATGTTCACATTTTTTATTGTAAATACCTGATCTTGGAATGGAAAAGTAACCTGGGGAAAGACATCTTTTCTGGTTCTGCACCTGCCTATAATAGGCATGAAACTTCATATAGGACACTATACACGAAACTTTTTCTGACACTGTTCTAAGGCTGTGACATGGAGTCCCCCAATAAAACAATGAATACTTCTTCTGCTTTGGAAACATGAGTTGATGACCTTGACACCACCAGAAACCTTCACGTATATGAAACCATGGCAAAACATAGGTATCTGACAAGCCCAGCCTATTCTAGAGTTGCTAGACCCAGGCTTCCACTGAAAATTTCAGAACTATAAAAGCCTGAGTTTATTCCAATCCAACTTTAAGTACTCACTGTAATAAACAAGAAAGTAATTTGTAGTTTTTGTCCGTAACCAGCTGCCTTTTAAAGTTAATGTTGTATCTTCTTAGAATTTCACTGTGTTTAGGGTTATTATTTTCTTGTATTAGAAATTCAGATTGGACTTTGGCTTCACAACAAAAGCTTCAAAGGAAAGGGAAAGGGTAAAATCAGAGACTCAGGAGAGAGTGCCTATTATCCACTGAGCAAGTGGATGACAAGCAATGGCTTTCTCTTTCTGTTCCTTCACTGTAAAGGGTAGAATGGTTTGAGCATGTGGCTGGGTCACGAGATGGCTAGGTGATGGCCTTAGCAGCCCCTGCTGCCTAGTTGTCTGACATAGGTCCAACATGTAGGCTCTTTCTGGATTGTCTGCAAGTCATGTGGTCAAACCTGAGTGGTAAAAACTGTCTGAATAAGAGGTTTAAACTTTGCTCTGTGAGATATGGTGGCTATTGGTTGTTACTCTTCCCTCTGAAAAAATGAAATTAAATCCAAATACCTTTGGAGGTAATGCAAGATAGTTGAGTTAAATGGAGATTCCTGGAGGGGTTTTCCGGAAGCATAAGAGCTGTTTGCATGATAAGCGATTACTCATAGGGATTAGAGAGGCTAAATACCAGGTGGTTAGAGGAAAAGGAAGGAAAGCAGGTAGGTAGAAGGATGAAGTTGGAGAAGGGTATTTTGACAATAGTTGTGGAAGGGTTGAAATGGATGTCAGAGGCAGATAGCAAAAAAAGACTAACTTGATGTATAGTGATTTGTGAAAGGCTATTTAAATGCTTCTCATCATTATATGAATTAGAAACGAGACATGCTTTTCTATGAATAAATTTCTGTTCTTGCAGGCCAGAGAACGTGAGACTACGCACTGGCTTGTTACTTGAGAACTTGACTTCTTCCTGACATCTGGAGATTAATTTTTTGTTTCACCACTATTTTCTTCATTAATATATTTTAAGTAATAGATTCTCATAGTGGAAGGAAAGAAGTTTTTGGGGAAGTTCAGTTTGTGGGGCGTGTGCTGGAAATCCTATATAACTAATCATCACTGGCCTGTTTAAAAAGTGTAGATGATATTAAAGATGTGGTCCCAAACAGCAGTCAATCTATTTTAGACCTATTAGGATAGATAAAGACAAATTAAGTAAATTAACTGGAAGTAAGTGGTTGCCTAGAAACCAAGAATCATGACCTAATTTTATTCAGTATTGATTAACAGAGAATAAACTCAACCAATACTTGCTTGCTCTATACTCCTGATGAATTGAAAAGGTTAAAAATATCAGTGTTAAGAGAATCAAGAAATAAAATTATTGGGAAAAAAAAAATTTAATTGTGATTGAAAAGTTGTATGTCTTTGAGATTCAATTGGCCAAAATCCCAAAATTTCACAACTTAAAAATCTTTGTGAAAAATTCTGACTAAGAACCACTCTGCTCACCAGTAAAAACACAATTAAAAATAAACAAAACAGAAGTGTGTGGTCAGAAGTAGGAAATAGTTATAAAATGAGGAATTGTAAAGTGTTAAAAATTATAAAGAAGGTTAAGACTGTCAAGGCAAAGAAAAATGGATGAAAGTATTACAGCAAATAATATGTGTAACTTAATATGTTAAGAACAAATAAATAATACTTGTGTTACAGACCCTTCAGTGGATGGAAATGCTCATATGGCAGATGATAACCAAGACAATTTTTAATTCAGTTCTTCTTCTGCATTTACAAAGAAGCAATGTGATGTAAGCATGTCATGTGAGAACAATGGGGTACTTTCCAGTCTATTGAGGAGCATATTAAGCAATACCTACTAAGAATAGTCACTGTGGCATGAGTAGGGTTGGATAACTTGTACCCTACAAACAAACAACAATTGTGGTGAGGGGGTTTTTCCCAGTGCTGTTAATTTTGGGCATGTGCCATTGTGCCAGAACACTGCTAATGAGTTTTAGTCTTCAAAAACCAAATAGGTGACTATTGATCACATAGCTTGAAATCCAGCTTCAGCAAAACAACAGGAAGGCATAAATACGGTTTTGTTGCTGAAGAATTAACAGTGAATATAATTTATAGAGTGCAAATGATTTTATGAAAAACAAGTTTTTTCAGACAAGCCTGATGTAATCATTTACAGCCATTACAAGCCTGTTGAGGGTGATTGCAGAGAGATTTATGTAAGGAGTATTTGATTTAGCTGCATATTTTCATTTAAAATAACACTTTATGATATCAATAGAGGATATATAAGATGGATTAAGAACAGCTAACTGTTGAGAGTATTTGTTGGCGTAGAATTACCACTGAACAGGATACAGTGATCCAAGTGCTTCAGGCATCACACAGGACTATAAAAATGTAAAATAATAATATAAAATCAGTGGTGATAAAATTTGTAAGGAATTGACAAAAAAAGAAATCACAATGAATTCTTTAGATTGAAAGCTTTTGGAATTCAGATGTACCATGGGCAAAGGAACATGTAGTATGCCTGTAGCAGCTAAAATGTAGGTTAGAACTAAAGCTTGGAAGACTGTATTCTGTAAATTCCTGACTTCTGGAAGTATCTAGAGGCTAGTTATAGTAGCCAGTTCAATCAGAATTGTTTGGAGACTGTAGCAAGAAATGGTTAGGCAGTCTCATGATGGATGAGCTCAAAAATATAAGAGCAAGTTACTAATGCTAGTTCTGTATACCATAGGAGTCAAATGGGCACAGCAATTGCACAGAATTTTGGTGTCCTGATTTTTAACTGGGGCTAGTAGGGATTGTTATTCCAAATAAACACAGGTGGTTTTATTTCTAGAGTAAAGTTAAGCTGTGGAACTCCTTACCAAGGATATTGTAGAGGTGATAGTTCTGTGTGAGTTCAAAATAAAACAGCACAATTCAGTCTTAGAAGAGAAGCCAGTGGAGGGTATTTAAAAACATTAAACCCTTTTCATCCTTAGGAAAGACCCTGCAAAGTAGGGGTCTTTCCTAGTAAGAAGATTATCCAAGATATTAACATGTATTGCAGCTCTATTAACATTTCTTTTAGGCATCTGCTTTTAGCCACTGCTAGAGATAGGATACTGTACCAAATCAATGTGCTGCTTTATCTAGTATAGAAACTGGGGAAAGAGCAGAAGATTACTTACACTCTAGGTATTGCCGTCAGATACTAAAGACTCTTTAGTAGGAGAATGTCAGCCAGAAGCTGAGGCCAATCATTTCAAAGAGAAAATAACCATGTTTTTAACACTGAAGACGAATCCCTACTTTGTGAGCAGTTTATCCCAATAGTTAGTCCGTTCTTAATGTCTTCAAATCAAGACAAATGAAACCTCTTCTAGGAGATACATGTTCACCAAACACGTTTTAGATTTCATTCACAGTGACTGGATGAAACAAAATGGCTGGTAATACACAAATCAGATTGATTTAATATTTCCTTTTAAAACTCTACAATTCCATAAACCATATCTTAGCAAAAACATTTGTTGCATGTTTATGCAGGGAGGAGGTGTAAAACTACCGAATGTAATTCAACGCCAAAAACTTCTTGCCTTCTAAACCACTAATGGAAAGTTAAGCAAACATTTTAACCTGAAATAATTTTCTTTAACTGCATAATTGTAGGATATACAAACTTTACAAGAAAAATGAGCAGACAGATGATTTTCTACGTGATAGAAGATAAACTCATCCTTCGATTTCTTGTTGAAGAAGGCAGTGTTTTTCTTTGTAGAAACTGAGTATTACTCCAAAGTTATTGTTACCAATAGGATTTTTGAGTAACCAAAGTTATTTTTTCTTCATTGTGTTATCCCCTTTGAATGTCCACACTTCAGTTAGGTTGACTTCTTGAAATGACTTCTTTTTTACAGAGCTGGTATCTTCTGATTGGTCTCACTGTCAGGCCCAAAACTTATCCTCTCCCTCTCCCTTTCCTCTCCACTGAAGTATTACTGTCTTCAGGAATTTAGTCAACACATTAGCTGAGATGTATAGCCTAAACTCGGGAGTAGCACTTAGCAAAGAACTGAGCAATTTGTATTTCTCCTTTTATTAAATTCTTTATTTGATAAGAACTAGTCATGGTTCAGCATCCAAGACAAGTTACTACCAAAATCTGGCAAAAGATCAGAAATCTAGTCAGAGTTTTATGGCCATGTAATGTATAGCATGTTACAAATATAGTTAGTCACAGAAAGCTTTTATAAGGACTTATTGATTCTATAAACATGAGAAAGTTTTGGCCTAAAGCATTAATGAGAAATGTCTCAAAGCACACATTGTGTTTTGAGAGGTTACATCAAGAGGAATACATTTTATTCACCTTGGTAAATTTTTAAAAGTGTGGGTTTGTATTTTAAGATTAGTCAAGAAGTAAGACTTTAATCCTATTGAAAATTCAGAATTAAGGCCCATAAACATGACAGGGCTTAAATCAGCTATCTGTAAAATATTAGTTAATATAGTGCAATTAATAGCCTCTTATGTTGAAGTTTAATTTTTATAAAAAAACCCACACATTCTCTATGATAAGACGTATCGTAGAGATGATAAGAAAAATCGTCAGAAGTTGAGAGGTGTTATAGGTAAGCTATCTGTATACATATTCACATTATGAATATGTTTTTGCCCAAGTGTGTTTATGCCTTATCTATTTCTACAGGAGCAGAGTAATTCTCTTTCCTGTCAAACATGGTAAACCCTGGATAAGCCCAGCCATAGGCTTCTTCACCATTTCTAATGGAACTTAGTGCACAAGGGAAAGATTGAGCAAGCATGGATCTGCATAAAGACAAAAACCTGAAGATATCTGACTTACTGGCAAATCAGCTTCTTTTTTCCTTCATTTTGTTTTCTTTATGCACTTTGTTCTGCTGGAGACATGCAGCAGTACCCCTTAACCTGAAGAAGGAACTTCTGGTCTAGGATGGCTTTTTAGAACTTAACCACATTAGTTGTTGGTAAAAGTGTGGGTTAAGTCTGATGTGGCTGGCTTTCTTTTCTCTCTCATTCCTTAGGAATAACATTGGGTTTGCTTGACTTCTTACAGAAATTGATTAAATCACAAATTAGTTTCATTTTAGCCCTTCTCTCGTGTCATCAGGTATCCAGTGTGATCAATTCTCAGTAGAGCTGTACCTAGAAACCTGCATGCCTTGAAGACAAGAGAAGTAAGATAGAAATAGATTCTGTTTACTCTGAATAGAAAAAAACCATGCTATCTTTCTATTCAGACTAAAAGGAAAAACTTAAGGGGAGGGGTGTGATACTCACATGGTAACACATAAATTTAGTGTACAAGAGTAAATTTAATGTGGTTAAGAAATGATATGTTAGAAAAGTGGTTGTTCCCCCAAATATGTGTGAAAATGAAATTCAGGACCCCTTATGAGAGGTATGATCTGTAAAGAAGAAAGAAACAAAGAAACAGACAACAAAACCCCACCTTCGGCCTTTACAGAAGACTAGTAGTGATCACTGAGACAACACAGAGAACTGTCTAATGAATTCCAAGACTTATCTAGGATCACAGGAAAAGAGGTTTTCACTACAGGGAAAAATTTATCTGCATATCAGAGAAAAATGTAGTTAGTTCAGTCATGTAACTGTGTCTCATGGTCTTTCTCCTGGACAGAAGGAGATACACTATGAAACCATTCATAGATTTCAAGGCAGAAAAGTTAGTCTCAAGTGGAAGATCCTACCTGGGTTCTTCAAAAGCATGTCTAAAGCCTGAGCATTATAAATTCTCAAATTCTAGTAATTTTCCAGGTTGGAATGGCAGGAATTACATTTGCTAATCATATATTATCTTCTTAATGGGTGAATACCCACTGAGAACTACAAGGGCATTGTTGGGATGTGCAGAGGGTTTGGTTTGAATAGCAAAAGCTCAGCTTTAATTGAAATTGGCCAGAGATGTTAAAAACCATAAGTAAGCCTTCTTCAGGTACATAAACAGCAAGCAGAAACAGAAGGAAGATACTGGCCTGCTATTAAACAAGAGAGATGAATCACTCACCAACAGGTCTGAAAAGGTAGAGGTTCTCAACAGTTTCTTCACCAGCACTGCTGGGCCCCAGGTGTTGGGAACAAAAATCCAGGCTGATGCAAACACAGGCCTGCTGTCAGTAAAGGCAGAGTTGCTGTGTGAGCTGTCACTGGAGCTTGACCCCTATGACTCAATGGGAAGATACCCCCCCGAGGGGTCAAGAGAGCTGGATCATGTCATTGTGAGGACACTCCATAATCTTTGAGAAGTTGTGGACATCAAGGAATATCCCAGAAGACTGGAAGAAGACTCATGTCACCCCCCCATCTACAAGAACAGCTTAAAGGAGGATCCAGGAAAATATGGACTCATCCATCTTACTTCAGCCCCTGGGAAAATTAAGGAACGAATCCTCCTGGGGTCTTATCATGTGTTAGATGAAGCACATGACTGGGAAAAGCCAGCATAGATTCACCCAGGGCAAATTGTGCTTGACAGACCTGGTTGCCTTCTACGACACAGTAACCTGCTCAGTTGATGTTGGGTGAGTGGTGGATGTTGCTTGCCTGGATTTCTCCAAGGCTCTCAGTCTTGCTTCCCACAGCCTCCTCCTGGAGAAGCTGCTGTGTTATGGCCTAGACAAGGGGTCCATATGGTGGGTGGGGACCTGGCTGACCCACAGCACCCAGGGGAGTGGTCAATCACTCCTCTTCAAACCTGTCACAAGTGGGGTCCCCAGGGATTGATACTGGGCCCACCACTGTTTACTTTCCAAAGTGACCTAGAAGATGGGATCAAGTGTATCCTGGTGAAATTCTGAGGAAGTGGATACTTGGGAATGGAGAGCCACCCTGCAGAAAGACCTGGATAAGCCGGAATAGTGGGCTAATGAGAATATTGTGAAGTTCAGCAGGAAAAGAGTAAGGTTTTGCACCCAGGAAAGCATGATCCAGGAGCACAGCACAGGCTGGGGATCTACCCAGCTTGGGAGCAGCTCTTTTGGAAAGGGTCTGGGGCACCTGGTGGACTCAGCTCCATCTGAGGGACCAGTGTGCTCCTGCAGCACACAAAGGGAGCAAGATCCTGGTGGCTCCAACAAGGGCTTCACCAGCAGAGATGAATTCCTTATCCCACCCCACACAGCACATATCAGGCCACACCTGGAATACTGTGTTCAGTTTTGGCCCCTGGTGTACAAAACAGATGTGGACAGGCTGGAGAGGATCCAGAGAAGAGCCACAAAGAAAATCACAGGGCTGGGAAGTCTGGCATGTGAGGAATGGCTGAGGGAACGGGGTTTGTTCAGCCTTGAGGGCCTTGAAGGTTTAGGGGAGACCTTATCCCCATGATCCAGTACTTAAAGGGTGGCTACAGAGAAGATGGAGATTTATGAGGAATCACATGGGGAAGAGGAGGGATAATGTGTACAAATTATTGCTGGAGGCATTCCAACTGGACACAACAGGAAAATTTTTCTCAATGATAACAACTGCAGTTGGAATATCTCCTCGGGGAAGTGTGGATTCTGCAAATTTGGCCATTTTTAAGATCCAGCTGGACACGGTGCTGGGTTGCCTTGTCTAGATCATGCTTTTGCAAAGAAATGTTGGACCAGATGATCCTTGATGTCCCCTTCCAGTCTGGTGTTCTATGATTCTTAAGTATACTGAGATTAGAAGATAACTGACAAGGCTCCAAGTCACAGATTGTTTCTGCAGCAGAAGGGGTGCCCTTTCTTCTTGGCTTGGAGTAGGTGACAGGGTAGCTTTGTGTTTTTGATTTTTTTTTGCTTTTGACATTCCACACCCAAAAGCGGAGACTGCTACTAACTGTCTCAAAACAAAAAGAGAAAAAGAGACAGTTCAAGCTGCTTTGTGTGCTTTCTGGGCTGGAGAAACCTCAGAGAGTAGAAATTCTGCTTGCCTGATACATGTATTTGATTAATTTGGGCTCAGTTCTCTTACTCAGCACATTGGGAAGCTGCACAGATGTGATTCCTTAGGCCACTGTAGAATGCTTTTTCAAATAAAACCCTAATATGTATGTTAGAGTAGCATTTGTTTAGTTATCAACAAAGTTCCTGAAATACTAAAAATTATTATTGAAACATTTTTATTAGTGTTGCTGGCCCACACCTGTAGCAAAAAATGGTGCTTCTCTAGATTATTTGCTTATGATAATGAAGATGTTTATGTTGCTAATACAATTTTTCTGTGCAACATTACTTAAAATAGAAAGTGGCATCAAAAGTATAAAAATACTGCTGACTTCATTAAAAAGAAGGAACTTTCAGTTTGTGCAGAAGTGCTATGTTAGGAAGATAGAATTTAACATAAAAATAAAAGATAAATTTAGGTGTCAGCAGAATCGGAAATTTCAGAAGCAAAATTTTAGATGCAAGAGAATAAATCTCTCAATCATTTCCACTGCTGAATGTCTCACTAAGAATTTTATCTCAGAGCCTAGCAGCTAACTTGTATGATGTTACCTAATTATGAGGCATTACATATTTTATATTGGCTTTTTGTTTTCTGATATGTGCTAGATATCCTCAGAAGAGAAATTATAGCTAAGGAAGGTTCTTCCATTTTTTTTATAAAACAAGATATTACTTTATTTATGAAATATTGCTGTATGTCATAAAATTAAAAATCAACAACGTATCTAAGACAATAAGATACTTAATTTTCTTTCATAGACTTAATGAAGAAGAACTACCTTAGTTTTAAAGGAAGGACAAGAGAATATAATTTTCTTCTTGATATTTAATTAGATTTGGCTGTTGCACAGTTTTATCAATAATTGGATAGTACTATGAGTTCAGGCTAGTGATTTCTGAAACAGATCTGAAAGTGTTTGAAAACTTTCTGTACGTCACTTGAAAACTGATACTTCAGTGTAAGCAACAGCACCCCTTGGAATAGTGCATGATTTTTTGATATATCTTTAGTGCATAATAACATCTCTGTGCTCGCTTTTAATCAGATTGTCATGAGAGAGCCTTAACCAATCCTACATTGCAAATACAGGTTGAGCGTGAAGGTTACAAGTCCCCTCCCCTCTTTTCCTATGTCCTGGTTATGCCTTGTGGTCTGGTAGCAGTTTCAACCTCTGTAAGCCCTCTGTACCTGTGTTGTGGCCACTTTCACCTTGAAATGTTCTGTGTTTGTAAGTGCTTCTTTTATTCTGCTAACAGAAAAGGAAGGAGTGAATCTAAATAACCACTTGATTTTTCCCCAAGCACAAAGTGTAAGTCCTATATGTATAATCTGTGTTTATTAACAGCATTTTATAGCTATAATTTTACATGTTAAAATACAGAGTCCAGGGTTAGTTATTTAAAATTATTTAGTTATTTAAGTTGATTTTTCTGAGACTGAGGAACTATTGAGCTCAATAAGAGCCATTGTTGAAGGAGCTGAAAAATCTATGGTACTATGGTAACCTGCCTAACAGCTAAAAATTTTTGTCCTCCTCTTACTGACCATTTTTTGTCTAAAGCATTTTACAGAATAACAGATACAGATTTACAGGATAACAAGGATAAGAATATTTCTCTCTACATATAAAAAAGTGAGATCTAGAGAAGGTGAGTATTTTGGCAACTATTAAACAGTCTTAGAGGTTTGAAAAAGTAAGCATGGATCCCTTATGCTGTAGTTATTGCAGATTATATTATCTCTCTTTTGTTTAGAGAATCAATATGCAAGTGCAGTAAATAATTTAATGGGGGGGGGGGGGGGGGGAGAGGTGGGAGGGAATAATATTCAGCCAGAAAAGTAGAAGATCTTTGGAATGATTACAGGATATTTGAATATGAACAGGGAGAGATCAGTAAAGTGATGATAAAATTTCCCTTCAGTGGAAGAACTTTATAGCTATAACTTTTCACCAGAAAACACAAATTTGAATACATTGTTTATTATATGCACAAAAATATAAAATTAAAGTTATTATATCAAAACTATCGTACAAAGAGGCATATAAAGTACTAGAGCAATTTTCATACGCCAAAAGCAATGATATTCAAGGGGTTTTTTTGCTGACCTGTGCAATTTAAGTGACCAAAATGCACAAAAGGAATTACTATGAAAATAATTTTGCATGCTCTCTCAACACACATACCAACCGTCAATCCGTACTTGAACAAATGCTCTGATGATTAAAGATTAAAGGTAAATAAATTCTAACTCTTTTTTGGCACTGAATTTTCTTATAACACAAAAGGTGATGAGCTTGGGTAAAGACAGCTGTGGCCCTGTATGCTGAGCATTTCAGTCAGTAATGCCATTAGTTTGACTGATCTTAGGTGCTGGTGCTGTTGTGGTTGCCAGTGAGGGACTATATTGTCAGTCTTGGGGGAAAAAGAAAGAAGTCCCTGACAAGGAGAGAAATATTATCTGTTTTAAATATATTTCACAAGGACAGAATTAGTAACCTACACTAGGAAACAAAGGGCACAAAGTACATTTTGGTTTTAATTATACATTCACAGTCCGCTGAGACTTTATTTCCACTAAAGGAAGTAATGGGATACTATCTACATAATCTTTTCTCCAGCACAGATTTACGTGCTACAACTTACCGTAACTCACAATCTACAGTTTGTGTCTTAGGTTTAAGATCTAGAAAAATTGTTCAGTCAGTTCCATTGCGGACTGTTCCTTCTTAATTAATAACAGAGAGCTCCCTCCAACTTCCTTATTTGCTTACAGAAAATTCACCACTGAGGGCACAAGAGGGATGAGCTGCACTTCCACCGTTCTGGTTTATCTTGCTGTGGCCTGAGTGGGTTAGCTGCTGTTATTATAGTCTGCCCAGCTTCACTTCTGTGTGGCTGGAAGAGAACTCTTGCTTGGGATAAAATGGCTTGTTTGCAGTTGAGCCTACCCTAAGCCGTGGCAGGTTCAAGCATTTCAGGGGGATTTCAGAGATTTTCAGCTGTACAGCTGCAGCAAGTTTTTACTGAACTGCATGTTCTTAGAGGTATATAATCAGGGTAAATATAAGTGTATCTTCATGAGAAGAGCTGAAAGGATATTTCAAAACAAAATGTTTCTCTGCCATGTTTCAATCTTACTCTAAAGCATGGCTATCAGAGGTTTTTAATTATTGATATAATATGTATAATACTTAGCTTTGTTTTCAGAGCCAGCCAAAATAATTCAGCTGAAATTTTCCTCACCAGAGTCAGCCTGGGGAGTATATTCAGCATGGAGAGCTTCAGCTCAAACTGTTAGAGTTTGGCAAATTTAAAAGAAATTGCAACAGGTTATTATAATAGGAATTTTTTGGCAACCTTAATTGCAGACAGGTCTACAAGCCCAAACTACAGTTTACCACATGTAGAAAGTAACCTCTAAGTATAAGATGAGAGTTCATAAAAGTAGGTGAGAGTTTCTTGGAATGGTTTATCAAACTTGGTACTGGTTAAAATGTTTTAGTATTTTTAATTAGAGTTTTGGACTTCAACAGCATGATTTTTTTTCTTCAACATTTATTTCATCAGATGTCTTTGTGTAATTTAGATCATGGGCTGTCCTTAAGACTTGACTGAAATATTAATGGAGAAAATTATTTTTTCCTTCATTGAGATTCTTACAGACATATTCCTTTCCATAAAAATAACCTATTTTCTTACAGAATGGTCAGATTTAGAGTTCAGTTTTACTCTAACATGCATAAGATGTGTTTTCAGATGGCTTTTGGATGGAAATGAATCTTTAGCAGGGATTCCCTGATACAGGTCTACTAAAAGCCGGTGGAGCTTTGTTAAGTGAGCTGTCTAGGTCAGCTTGCATTAACAGAATAAGTGAACTCTGGGGTTCACCAGGTATTTAAATGTCTGCTATTGTAACTTTTTGTATAACTTTAAAAAGAGAAAATATCCATGTGTAAGGGATAGATTTATTTCTGCCATCCTATTATTTAATCAATATGTGTTGTACTACCTCTGTGTTCTCATTTAGACCTGAAATCTCATACTGTGGGAAGTAAGGGAAAAGCAAGGCAGTTATTTCAAACAATGGTATATTCAAAGATTGGCATCAAAGCCAGAATTGTGAGTTCTGGTGAGAACTACTGACAAGGCTGCTGATGCCAATGGAATAGGCTAGATATCCATGTGGCTGCTTCTCTGTGCCTAACACTTGGAGATGTGGATAAAAGGGATGTCAGGCTGACATGCAAATGTAGATGTCACAGACTAAGAAGGGAGCAAAGGGCAGGAGAGTAACTTGCCAATTGACAACAACGTGTATGTGCTTCACTGGAAAATGTGTTGAAACTAAAAGCAAGATTGTGTGGGTAGTAACTGTAGGAGTAAATGAGAAGGTGACTGTAATCTTCAGCTTCAGCATTAATTCTTCCTTGATAGTGCAATCTGACATCCTCGTATTTTAACTTTTGAGAGGGAACATGGAAAGATATCACCAAGAGAATGAACTAGAGTAAATGAGGTTTTGGTAAGAAAACTATGTGTTTATAAACAGGATGTAACTAACAGATTGAAGTTCGAAAAAGTTATTGCTGTGGGACGATGGAGGTAGGGAATACAATTTGATTGAAACACTTGTTTTATTTTCAGATATATAAAAAGATCTTTAATCTTATTTATCTTGGTGTAATATAATACATGAAAAAATCTTCTCCAGTTGTTCCAGGGACACTGAACCATAACAGCTCTGGGTTGTCCAGTGTGATTAAAGTAAGGTAGAAATAGTTCTATTCCTGCTGCCAAAAATCTTACTGAGATTTATTGATGGAATTTGTGGTGCCAAGAATGCCATGCCAAGTGCTCTGCTGGAGGAAAGCAAGAAGCCTCACTTGAGTTGTTTCATAGAATGGTTTCCCAGGTTGGTCACAGCACATAAAAAATAAATTAATTCTGAAATACTTTTTTTTTTTTTTACTCCCTCACTAAGTTTGTACCTCTTTACATATTTTTCTGATAGATGCATATTTTTAATTTCTTCTGCAGTTCTTCCTATTTCATACGATACATAGTTATACTGTTAATTAAAGCAAAGTCTTTGTATGCTTTCCTTGGTGCATGTAATCGTGAATTTTCAAGTACACTTTTATTCTAGAGCAAGCTCCATGACTTAGTTGTCTAGTTTTACACGATAAGGAGATCTATAGTTTAATGGTATATTTTCAAAAATCAGATTTTGGTTAGCCTGTCATTTGCAACTGTATTTTAGTACCACCAGTATAGTTGCTATATAGATTATTTATTTCAGACAGAGACCCTAAAATTATGAATAGTTACACATCTGTATTGCCATTGCATTAGTTATTCCCAAAGTATCACTGAAACTATGATTCTACCGTGCTTCAGAAATACGGAGATGTTAATAAGCCACAATTATGAAAGATTGCTATTAGCTGCTCACAGTATAAATATTTCTTCATGATGCTGACATGTGGGTGCCTGTAAAAGATGAGTGCTCCACTCTGCTTTTCAGCATGCACACACAAAGATTTCCCAGATATATCTGAAGAGCCAGCTCATTTTTTCAGTGTAAGCAATAGTAATAGCCTTCCAGTCTGTCACACTATGTACAAATATTTGTGCTGTGACTTGAGAAATTACTCTTGCAGCTTTTCCTGTTGGTTTGGCTGAACTGAACAATGCATTTTTGGGAGTGAGGCAGGATAGCAGGTGCCAGAGGCATGATCCCACTCCCATCTTAGTCAGTAAGAATTTTACTACAGAAACTGAGGCTGGGTAAGGCCTTTTGTGTGAAAAAAGTTCAGTCCTGGTAAGTAGCTTCTTATCTTATAGTTAAGAAAGCAGCTCATAAAGATGCTGCATATCAGAAGTTATTTATAAATACAGGTTAATAATATGAAAGCCAGACATGCAAATCTGGATTTTTTTTTCAAATCTTCAAGAGAACATTTCAATCTGTGAGCTCAGACTTCCTATGCCTCTAACATCTCTATTGCAAAAGAAGGTAGCGCATCCTGAACAGAATGCAATGCAAATGCTACTGCACTTCCCAGTGAGCTAAATGGAATGTTTAATGGCAATTTGGGCAATCCTGCAGCACTGTGCTATGTAGACAGTCCTGACAGAGCCGCAGATCCCATAGGGAAAAGAAGAAAGGAGGTGGTCATGTAATTGAAGACTATATCATAAAGCACAGTCACCAGTGGGTGTAATTATGGTTGAACATAATTATGCACCTCCTAACCTTATGTACCTTAATTATAGCACCTCCTAACTCTTTGCATGCTTGCCTTGAAACTCAGTCTGATGTAACTGTGCTGACCCATGAAACACACCATGGTTGTATCAACTGTGACCCTCTTACAGCTAAAGACAGTCAGTTGACTAATACAAGCATCAGTGGGTTTTCTCTATCTATTTAACTTTTTTAAGCTAGTTAGTGAAGAAATTTGGCAGTAGACTGTGAAGAAAGTAAAGCTGTTACTGAGGGCTTTGGCTGCTTTATTTTCCTGGGGAGTGAGAGCTGTTTGAGAGGCCTCTTGGTAGCAGCTGGGGAGCCTAGGAATCTTGGAAGCATCTTGGAGCATCTGGAACAGACAGCATCATTTTGGAAATTGTCCAAACTGTGTGTTGGAGCAAAACACAGTGCCTAGCAGCCACAGTACCTCCTGACAGAGTCACATGGAGTGACAGTTTTCTCCACACCGGTGATCTTCATCACTCTTGCACCTACCTACCTCTCTTTCTGGGAAAAAGCCTCAGACTTCTCTGAAATGAGCCATGATTAAATGTGTGTCTTTCACATGCACAAATGTCTCAAGGGTGCTCTATTGTAGGAAAGCTGTCCAGCCAGTTAGGTCTATGTAGTCTTAGGGAAAGCAGAGAAGGGTTCCACCCACAGCAATGTTTTGCCCTTAATGGAAGAACTTGGCCTAACTTCACACTCATTCGAAAGCGTTTAACAGCAGTAGGCAGGGAGACAGACTATGACAAATGCATCTGGGTGATAGAATCTTTTGTCTCAATGGTATTTTGTTGAAGAATAACAGTAACTGTGGATCTCAGTGTCTTTAAAATAACTCCTGCACTGAATAAGTAGGAGAAAATTACTGGATGTCTTAAAGGGTCCTGAAAACCCAGATGCATGAGAAATAGCTGTACAACACATAGCCTAAAGCAACACACTTCCCCCTCCACCCCGTACCCCCCTATATTTAGCTAACAAAGTGAAAGTTCACTGTGCTACCTTACATCACTGTTGATGGGGATGGGAGGGACAAAGACACTTTATTTGCTCTGCTGTGCAGTGACTAGGCTGTGCGATAACACTTAAGTAACAGGACACTCCAAAGGGAAGAGATTGGAGTGTATGAACACACTAACAAATAGGACTTGCACAAAAGACATCCCCAGGGACACAGCTTCATTTCACAGGTTCTGCCTGGAGCTTGGCTCTGCTGCCCAGCCCTGACCAAAGGCAGCCTGAAAGAACAGTATAGGATGAACAGAGGTAATCAGTATATATTTTTTTTTAATTACAGATATGTGTTTAGGGACTGTCAAGATCCACTAGTAAGCCAATAAATCTACAAAAATATACTTACTATCTTGCCCTAACTTTCTTCAGGGTGTTCATCAGCTCCTTCTGAAAGCGCATCTTTTTCTGCTAAATAACCACAGCCAAAACCTTTCAGGCCAAATGTTAATGTTGTTAGAAGCAGTGATTATTATGCAAGGAGTCGCTTCACTGGTCACTGAAGGTGAGTTCTGTATTCAACCTGAATACAAGCAGACTATTGTGGAAGAAGTGAAGAAGCATAAAACTGTACCAAATTCCAAAATTCCATTCTGACCCTCCGTAGTTAAAAATGTTGCTGGAAAAACTGAGGGACCTTCGAAGGCTCTTGCCATGTTGTAGAAACCAGTGCAGATCACGGTATACTAACTGATGCACTCACTTCCTGGGTGAAAGATTCGTGCATGGGGACTGGGTAGCACTGCTCTGACGAGCATTTCTTTGTCTGTATTTCATTCAGACAGTGGTACTTAGATTTCCCCATGAGTTTTCTTTCTATGACCTCAAATTTTGTTCCTATAATGTCTTCTTTCCCCTCCCCCTCTTCTGCAAATTTCATTGAGCCATCTCTGGGAGCTTCTCTTCATGATAGTGCCCTTTCTCTTGATGCTGAATTAATTAAGGATGAAACTGGAACAGTGACTCATAGCAAAGAAGCAGAGTTCCTTATTAGTAATAAGCAAAGAAGGCCACAGGAACCCACTGCTTCCCGGCTCCAACAATGCCTTCCTTTTACGTGTCATTCCCACAATGATCATGTTAACTGATGCCTCTTTAGACACTAATTGTTATATTGATGAGTCTGAATTGGATGGTTTCACTATTTGGTAGCTTTTGAGGAGGCAATCTCCAAAAAGGTTAAAGTGCTAATTATATTGGTAATTACTTTAAAGCTCTTACTCTACTTTTGCCAGTGTCCATTCCCATGGTAACAGGAGCAGGTACAGCAGCATTCAGCCAAGCAGCACTCAGAGCTCTTGGCTATGTCAGCAGTGGCTGAGGTTGGAAGTGTACTATACAAATTGTGCATACAGATTTTCCAAGATTCCATAGATTTCTTTGCCACAGACCTAACCTAAAATACCAAAAAAGCTATTCCAAAATTTGGTTTCTTTTTTTATGAGCTTTGTCTTTTTTTTTAAAGCTTTGATTTTACCCTTAGGTGAGCTGGCAGGTCTTCTAGAGGCTGGTCTGCAGCCAGAGTCCTCAAGGGAAATTCTGTCTGACTCAGCAACTGTCTTTTCCTGCAGCCTCCTGGGCTGAGAACAACAGCTTTGCCACTTCCTGACTCTTGGGCCTAGTCTACTAGGCAAATTTTGAGAAGGAAATTCCCACCAGTGCTTTGAGCGTGTCTGAAATTGTAAATGGACTGCCTTTAGAATGGTTTATGTCACTGACTTAACAGTCAGTATTAAACTTGTTTAGGCTGCCATCAGCTGCAGGAACTTCCTAGATACTGAGACTCTTAGTGTGTAATTGCAGCATTTTCCTGAATGTTGTAAATGCAAATTATTAACATTTTCTTTATGAAGCAGCAGAGATTCCAGGGAATTCATTGTGCTCAGCAAAGCCAAGTATGACATTTCTGTCCCCTGGAGTGAAAGTTCTAAAGCGATCTGAGTGGAGTTGTGAGCAAGAGAAAATCATAAGGTATCCTGCTTTTTGTCTCAGTGAGCTTCTGAGCTCAAAACCACCTCCAACAAAAGCACTTCAACAGTGCTCTTCAACAAGTCACTTCAAGAGAGAGTGTTTGGCTGTACAGACAGGCTCCTCCTCAGGATGTTTTAAATTACATCATAATTCAATAAGGATCATAAAGATTCTGTAGTACAAATTCCTTTCCTGTGGAATATTTTGGAAATATTAACAGCCAGAAATATTTTTTTCTGGTATTAGCACTGATATATTTTAAAAGAAAATTCTTTGTTAGCTAATATATTTATTTTGGCTAAATAAAGTTTATTCTGCATTTCACAGTAAATTTCACTTCTAAGCAAATCTGCTGTTTACAGTGAGAGTATACCTATCCTGCTTACTTAAATAAGAACAATAGGGAAATCAGAGATAAATAATATATGGTGCCTTAAGATTTAAGGACAAACTGGATGATCATCAATTTTGAAAATCAGGGCACTTTATTTATTTATATCCAAATATAGTATGTTAAATATTTGCATTTGTTTTAGTTACTTCCTTTTATTCTTGGTGTAGCTGTGAAGGCACAGGGTCAGCTCTCTAATTTTACATACCTGAAGTAAGTGAGAGTTAATATTTGGGCATGTTTTATCTTCCCTAATTTCAAGCAAGCAGAGACTAATTTTAGTTCATAGGACTTTTCCATGCTAAGAGATACCTTGTAAGTTACACTTTTCTCTACTTGGCAAGGGTCTTAATGTGCTAGCTAATTTTAGTTCATAGGACTTTTCCATGCTAAGAGATACCTTGTAAGTTATACTTTTCTCTACTTGGCACGGGTCTTAATGTGCTAGCAAACAAAAAAATTCCAATTGATGGGTCTGCCTGAAGAAGGGAAAGGGAAAGGAAATGGAAAAGGAAAAGGAAAGGAAAGGTTTTTTTTGAGAAAAAAGGTTGTTTTATGGCTAGCAAACTTGAGAGCAGGGGAACAAAAAAGGATTGTTGATAATGACATTCATATAGTGCTGCTGTTATTTTACTGACAAGTGACGTAGTTACTAACCACAATTAGTCCCTGTATTGGGGTGGTGAACATGGTGGTGCTGGGTTCACAGTTGGACTCTATGAGCCTTAGAGATTCTGTGTTTTCCTTGAACCTACTTACTTACACAAACAAACCATGTTATTGAGTATCAGAGTTTGATAGAGTGTTTACACAAAGGCAACAGTGTGAGACTTCTTATGCTGTCCTCTTGTCCTCATTTGGCTTATGATTATTTTAGATGTCCTCATACCTGGGGTTAAAGGCCCAACATGTTTCTCCTGTGTTTCTTGTGTGGTTGCACATTAGCTACAAATTACTTTGTCATGTGCAACATGTCTATCAGACAAATATTCCAACCCCATAGGAGTTGGAATGAAGCAGAGGAGGTATCTCATTCACTTGTCTCTGTCATAATGCTTTAAAAACAACTGGGAAGAGAACCATGGGAAAACTGATTCTTTATAATCTCCTCTGCCTCTGAGCAGCCAGCTACAGAGCCTGATGTCCCATCTCCCAAAAAACTCAGAGTCCTCTGCAGCTGGAAAACAAACAGGCTAAGTGAGAGCATATGATGTTGTTTTGCATCCTGGCAAAGAGATGGCTATCACACTAATTTTCCTCGTGGAGAAATTTAGTAGGTGAACCAGGGATAGAATACTCATAAATGTCTACAAATGAAATAGCAGAGTTAAGGATATTTACTCTAATTGTTTTACACAGAAGTAACAATGATCTGAAACTGAAAAACTGAACGAAAAGCTGTTCTGAATATCCAATTGCATACTCCGCTCATCTCCAATTGTGTTCTGCAAAGCAGGCAAACAACTGGCATTTGGAAATGGGGAATCTAGCACAGCAAGCCTGCAGACTGCTGGGTCAGAGAAAAGGATGGTTGATCTGGTTTGTTGGACACTTAAAATTTACATGCAGAATATCTAATGATTTGACTACTTCATTCCAAGTGCCATTTGTATTTGAAAGTAAAACTCTTATGAAGCAGAACTAGAGGAGACAGAAGGGAAAAAGCAGGAGGGAGAGTAAAGAGAATTGTGTGAACAGCGAATATGGGTGTGCTTTAGTGAAGAGGAAAACCTGGAGAGGGTGGGAGAAGGTAAACTTGTACCATTTGCACATGATGCAAATGGCTCAGACTGGTGCTTTGGAGAACCATTTCTATAAGCTGGCACTCATGTTTAAGTCCACTTTGCAGAAGCGAAGTGATAAATTCTCTCTATTAGAGAGAGAATCCTGCTCTAGTCACACTGCAGCTTGTTTCCCACTGAAACGTGCTTCCCATGTTTGGATTTGTCTTCATTCGTACCTTCAGTAATGGGGCCTTGGGCTGTGCTGTGCTGACAACAAAACCATTCACCTGGGCTGCTCCTGACCTTGAGTTTGTCCCCATATACTTTTATTTATTCCCTTGACGTGTCCTTGGCTATGTGGCTTTTTGCACTTTTTAGTGGAAGCTGTGCAAGCACCTGTTCTTATTGGCAGGCTGAATTGGCAAAATGTTTCTCATAGGCATGAGGGTGACTTACAGGGAAGAAAACAACAAAACACAAGCATATTGTGCCCTTCACTACCCCTGAGCAATGAAGCGCAGCATCAGAAGCTTTTGTAAGGCAGGTGGCATGCCAAAGTCCACACAGGGGCCGTGCCAACCCTGGGAGTTTTGAATGGCTAAAGAAAACATGTATGATCACTTTTGCTGTTCTTCTGGTAAGCTATTACCATAGTGTTTAGATGTCACAAGCCTTCAAGAGTAGAAACTTATCCGGTTTATCAAGCTGAACTGCCTTTTAAATTGATTTATCTCCTCTTGTTCCCCTGCCAGGTGTAAGCAGTTTGTGGTTTCCCTGGGGCCCTCAGCAGCAAGGAGAGGAGCAGCATGGCAACTCCGCTGCTGGCCAGCAGTTGTGGGGGACTCGCTCCTCAGATCCCAGAAGCAGAAGGTTCAGTTTAGTCCCCATGCTGCCAGTCACGCTCCGCTGGTCACTGACACCAGAGAGCCCCGCAGACCGAGCACCGCTGTAGTCCTGTGCTGGGTGACCCAGCTGCATTTGTTAGCCACATTTCCTGCGGCAGCTTAGCAGATATTGACACACAGCTAACAACAGCTCAGTGACTTTGACAGGTTTCCTCCCACACTGCAGCACCTATGATTTGTATTAAAATGGTGTACCAAGTGCGGCAAATACTAAATAAGGGAGGTTCCCTCTCCCAGGTTGTGTACCATCCAAAGCTGGAGGGATTGCTGCAGTCCTGCTGCCCGTGGTCTGTGGCAGACCAGGATAGAGTTCAGAGCTTCTAAATCCTAGATTAGCAAATTAACAAGATTATCCTTTCACTCTGAAAACAGGATTGAGAGAGATTTTGATAACACCCAATAACTATTTACATTAAATTGCCTGGAACTGTAATACATTTACATTTCATGCTTAAGAAAAAAAAAAAAAACAACCTACCCACAACTGGTGGTAAAGTGTAAAAGTGCAATCTTGATCATACAGATACAGGCACTTGTCAGTTGCAAGGCTGTTTGAAAGTTATGCTACTGATATGTCTTTTATTTTTAATAGCTCCCGTGACATTATGAATGCTTTCATGGTGAAAATAAGTTGTTCCATGAAGAGCAGATGTCCTAGTACTTAAATACATGCTGCTGCCATGCCTTAGTCTTCTGCTTAATGGCATTAGAAGCAGCAGTTTGTCCTGATCGACAGCTCTGCTGATATCCTAGATGCCATGGAGAGCCAGAACAGGTGGGTCTCCCATAAAAAAGAGTTTTTATGGGCCAGGTTTTGTACAAAGTGCTGGGTGTATGCAGTTCCGCAGAGCAACTTCCTGCATTGGGTACATAGGCTTCTCTCCACATTTGTATTATAAACCCTTTTCTGACATTTATGATATGTCTATATGAAGAATTGTGTTACACCCAAGCAATATAGCTGTAGCCAAGACAAAGTGATGAGTTGTCTAAGGGAAAGAAAAAGTCACAGACAAATCTTAAATTTAAAATATATTTTTGGTACAGAAGCCTGTAAATCCAAAGGTGCCTTCAGCTGATCTCTTACAAAAATTCAACTACACACTTTCCCTAGATTCTCTTGCAGCAGAGGCAGACCTCTTCTATTCCTTCCTCTTCACACCTTTTCCAACACACAAATTCCCTTCTTCTTTACAATATTGCCACCTGCAGCCTCTGTGTTTTCTGGGGTCTTTTGAGGATGAAAACACAGAGTGCCCCTCTGTGACCAGGTTCTTGCAGGTGTAACAACATTGCAGCAGATACAGCCTGTGCATGTCTGTGAGTGGTGTGAGGGTGCCCACAGGCCAGGTGGGATGGGGCCTTGAGCAACCTGATCCAGTGGGTGGTATCTCTACCCACAGCAGGGAAGTTGAAACTAGATAATCTTTAAGATTGCTTCCAACCCAAGCCATTCTATGATACTATGATAGGGCCTGGCCTGCATTGGGCTCCTTCGCACACACCTTGGCCAAACCATGGCAGCACTTCAGTGCAATGACAGAGGTGTCAGGGCACCCAGACTGCTCCTCTCCTCACCGCAGAACGTGGTGGGTGGTCACTGTTAGCATCACACAGCAGCGTACCCTTCTGTGTGTGTGTGTGTGTGTGACTCATATACCCACCAAGAGGCTACTTACGTACCCTCTGTGGAGGCAAAAACTATGTCCAGCCATGTCCCCTGTCATGGGGCTGGATGTGCACTCTGCATTTTGTGGGAGTTATGAAGGGTTTCATCACGTCAGCTTTAAATTCAGTACATATCATGGAAGGAGCTCTGTCCCTGTGTCCCTTCAGTGTCCCCCTTAAAAGGCTTCCATTGTTCTGAGCTGGTGCCAGAGTGCTTCATCTCAGCTCCAGACACCAGTTTCTGAGTACAATGGTGGCTGTGCCCAGAAGTTGCCAGGACTGCCTAGTGTGGCCTCAAGGAGAGAGGGGAGAAAATATCACCTAATTGTAGATGTGTTTGCTCGAAACTTGTGTGTTAAGAACACGAGCAGTGGAAAAACTACCATTAACGTGCTTCCAGAACTGAATCTGTGTCCTCCCATCAGTATGTGTCACAATGAGAAAGAAAATCCATGCTATCCAGTAAAATAATAATAATAATAATAACAACAACAGCAAAAATAACAGTAATACATCTTAGCCCAATTCCATGGGATTTTATTGTTTTATTATTTAGTTTATTGTTATGATCTGCATTTCCAGCGAAACTCAGGCAGGCCGTGATAATGAGGGAAAGCAGAGCTGTACTGATGGCAAATGGCCAACTCCCAGTGTTGCCATATTCCCAAAGCAAGGAACTTCCACTTTCCCACTGAAATCAATTTTTAGTTGTTTAAATACACATTTTTATTGTATTATTCCTTTAATTTTTCCTGAGGTTTATAATTTGTATGAAATCCACTGAAATCGGAAATATGCAATACCCAGACTGTCTTAGGAATGTCCATGCTCCAGGAAGGGATTTTACAGATTTAGAAATCAGCACATTGCTGCACACATTGCATGGTCTGGCTGCAGCCAAGCAGCTGTGGAACATCAGCCTTCCCCTCGGGCTGTTCCACGCCTCTGCCACTGTCTGTTGGCCAACAAGAGTAAATGTCACTTGTGTGCTGTGCTGCAGCCCACGCCTTAGTCAGGGCCAAAGTGCAAACCTGGGTCAGGAACAGGCAGCATATGCCTTTTGCTTTCCTTATCCTGCGAGGCGGGAGGCCCTGACTGTGGCATCGCTGGGTCCGTCCTGCTGGGACCCTGCTCCCACTCCATCACAGGAGCACAGCTTACCCAGGGTACCACAGCTGTCTTCCTCCAGGTCTGGGGTCGAGAGGCTCCTCTTGCCACTATAGTGCTCTCTATCTGAACTGTGTCTGCACTGGAGAGTTGAAAAGTTTCTTTTTTTCCCCCCCACAGGCTGTTTTAGCTTTGAAAACTGAATTTACAGAGAAAAGAGTATGCAGATTCTGCTACTGTAGCCAAGTCTTCATGCCAAATTTTGTGATATAGCATGCATACTTTCAAAGTCTTGCCTTATTTTTCCTCATTATAAATTATTTGTGGGGGGAGGCTTTGATTCTGCATGACTGGATAAACTGTTGGCATGAAATTTCTTTCCTTCTTTTCCAAACTACTGTTGTACATGGAGTTGACACTGAATCTTAAATCACCCTACACACTCCTCTGACAATTTTGTATTGTGTTTTGGTCTAAACATGCCTTAATGTCACTCTTTTTCTGCTTTCATTTCAGTCGTTAAATTCTTTTGCCTGGAAAATGCCACATGAACACTGGGGAGAAACACCTGAGTTATTTGAAAGATAAAAGTGGTTTGAAATGGAAGATTTTTAGAGCTGAACACCTATGCCAGGACCAAAGTTCAGTGGGAATTTAATAAGATACTATTTTTAACTATCAAACTGAAATTAGTTAATATATATTTCTGAAAATACTAGTACATGGATATACCATCAGTTTTCCCAATAAAGATTGTCTAGAAACTGTGGTTAACAAACAATACTGTAGGATTGTTACAAATAAGCAGAACCCTAAAAATATATATTTACCAGCTTAACTTTGAAAGATTTGCATCCTCCTGAGTATTTTAGAAAAACAAAACATCAGTGGGCCTAAGAGTTCTGTGAACTTAACAAAATCTTACAGCCACTTCAGTTCAGACCATTTAAATTGAATATTTAGACTACTCTGTTTATTTGATTTGCTGTTTGCTTATTGAATGCTCATTTTTAGTGTACCCCTTCCATAAGGTTTTTTTCTCCTCAAAAGCAACAAAATACACTAGTGACATGTATAATATGGTTAGAACAGGGTTAGTGATCCTGAGTGTTCATCATTTTCTTTTGCCGGATCTCTTGGCCTCTGCAAAAGTCTGCAATTTTTTCTATGAGGTTAAGTGTAGCATCATTGGTGGAGGTAATGGTGGAAGCAATACAATCCCACTTAGCAGTTAATCAAGCAGAAGAATGGTTTTGGAAGAAAAACGATTACCAGTGTTCAAAGACAGAGGAGTAATAAAAGTAATGGTGATCTACCTTAGTGCTGCAGTCCTTCCTGAACTGAAGCCAGGAGAAGTAGTAAACCACTGATACGTATTTTTCCAGCAAAAAAATACTTGAGTTTATTTGTAGGCGAGCTTTCAGATTTCTAATGAAGCTGATTGACCAAGAAAAAGACTATTGTATCTCTTTTAAATCTGCAATAATGCCACAGTGTAAAAATGCTATTCCTTAAAGCATTTTCTAAAAGCAATGCATGAATGAATACTGCACAGGCATCACAGATTTGGAACAGAACTGGGGCTGTTTATTGTAATCATAAAACCTGGTTTCCTGTGTCCTAAACAATTTTTAAAAATCAAGATATCAAATTCCTTATTATTACAAAAAAACCCCAACCAAACAAAAAGCCCTAAAACCCAACCAAACAAAAAAAAGCCCTTACTTGTTCTGGTTGCTTTCTTCAGCTGACCAAAAAATGAATTTCTGTTCTTAACATATTACCTAAGTTGCATTAGGATAGATGCTGTAGAACTGTATTTTAGCCAATGTGAAAGAATTATCTTTTCATTTCTTCAAGTAAAACATTGCTTAAATGGTAGGTGCATCCAGAAAAATATTCTACTGGAGAAAATAGTACTGGATCTTGGGTAAAAAAATTAAAACCAATTTGAATGGAATTACATAATTAATTGCCTCCACTTCTTTTAGTATATCAATTAGCACCCCTAACATCTGAATGATTAGCCTGTTTCACAGTCAAAATCCATGGCATGAAAGAACTCTAAGCAAATGTAATTATACTTTCACTGTATTACACTTGGCTTTATTATACTAAAAAAGCACATTCCTCCGTTCCAGTCTTGTGATCTAAATGTCCATTTTCAGTGAGAGATCTAAACAAGTATACCTCTTTTCAACTGTTAATAGAGTTTAGAGATTCTTATTCTTTATTGCATACATGCCTATTACCATCATTCTTAATTTAGTTTGAGGTCTAAGTCAGCAGGAAATTCCCAGCCCTAACAGGTGCTGCTCAGAGTCTCAGGATTCTCAGAAGCACAGTTTAAATGAGAAAACCCAACATACTGTTACTGAAAAAAACCTTAATGCTGGAAAATATGAGATCAAATAATTTAAATTTCATGCTGCATATATAAAACTTCAGTTAATGTTACTTTAAGGCATGCTGATTTTGAGTTTTCTGGTTGAAGACTAATGTAATGTTCATAACAGAACATTTATTTTGCAACTGAAAACATTTTTAACTGAGATTTTGGAAAATATGAGCAACTTCTAATGATTTTACACTGGTCAGAGAGAAGGCTACTCTATCACTTTTCCCATATGAAGCTATATACATTGGCAAGTTAGTTCTTTCTTAATGAATCTGCCATTTTTAGAACTTTTTTCGGGAACATTTTTATGAGAAAGAAATGTAGACTTACATGGAAAGTCTGTCTTCAATCTTTGGTCTATTGTATTTACTGGAATTGGTAGCTTTTAAACTTCTGCCTTTGCCTCTCTTCCCCTGTGCTGTCAAACTGCTGCAGGGCACTAACAATTTTCTATGATCACTTGACATATGTAAAACTGTCTTTCACTTTTTGTTAAGTGACAGCCTGTGCTGTAGATAAACAGAACATTGACCTCACACAACAGTGTCATTAGAAATGCTGTGTTTGTACTCAAACTAATTTTGTTCATTCTGTATATAGATACAAGGTCTGTCTTGTGTTTCTTTAGTATGGGACATCCCATCTGGAAAATAATGGTATGTATTGTAGAAAACAAAAAGGGGACAGGTTATATTTAAGTGTGGTTAAATCAAGCTCGTTTTATCACTGCTGGGTTTACTTTATCCTTTCGTAGCAGTGTGACTTGTCCGCTCTTTTAATATTTTTATCAGCAAAGTTTAATAAGTAGTGGTGAATGTCGAAGCAGAGTATTCATAGAAGATGGATTTTACAGTTATGTTGGCTATATAGCAGCCTTCTTCAGAAAGATACTGTTCTTTAAAAATGGTCAGCTTCAATATATATGAAAATGTTTCTTAAAAAACAAAACACAAAAGAAACTACAAACAAACAAAAATCATCAACAAAAAAAGAGTATTTGCACAGTATTTTTTTGTTTAAAATGCCTAGTGAATAAATGCCACTAAAACGCCTAGTGAATAAATGCCACTCTCTATATATAATACTTTCTCTGTTTAAAATGTATGTAATCTAGATAGCAAAGATCACATGACCTGAAACTCCATTTTTTATTATTCAGTAAAGAAAATTGAAAAAAGTGTGCAAAACATTCAAAATTACAAATATGTACATATACCGACATAATGTTTAGTACTTCAGTTATATAAAAGGCTGCAAGTTACATAAAAAAACAGTTGTGTGCAATATGATTCATTTGGATGCCTCAACATATTTCACACGTGACTAATTAATTTCAAGCATTAGAGAACAACTAAAATATATCCCACTTTAATTTTTTAAGCTGGGCACTGGGTGAATATTATATCTGAGTATATCTTATTAAGTACAAGCAAAATATCCTTAATTTAGATGGGTCATGTTCACTGTTCGTACTGCCACAGTGGATTTTTCCTGTATCTGTGATGAGAATTCTCAAGTGGGATCAATTAAGAGAGTCCTAGGGCCTCCATTGTAACTGTACTTTCTGTGAGTAACACATCCAGCTCATGGCAGAGGAAGTATTTAGGAATCTTATTTCCCCTAAAATAAATGGAATTAAATGCCAAAATACGTTTATTGGCTCTAGGTTCTAGCCTTTTATTCAAAAGTCTCTAATTCATTTCAGTCTTTAATCCTCAAGTGGCTGTAAACAACCACAAGGCTCTGGTCGAGCATTGTAAGGCTGAAAACAGAAAAGTACTGAAATCCAGTTTAAATATTTGCCTGAAGTTCCAAAGACCTGATGTTATGTATTTATTGATTTCATTAAGTGGAGTATGATATTTGTGTAGGTTTGCAGTTTTCTTTTTGGAATGGCATGCTGGGCCAAAAGGAGGTATTTTACTGCCTACATCTTCTGTCCTCTCCTTACCCTTCCCTCCTCTCTATCCCTCCACTTACTAGTCTCCCTCTCCTTTGTAGTGATCTTCACCACAGACTTAATGACTTCTTCCTTTTCCCAATCCTTTGGTTTTCTTTACCTCATTTTCCATCAGACTTCATCACTCTTCAGTAAAGTCCTAGGAGAAAAAAGCAAGTTACCCTGAAGAGAGAGATGGATGATGAAGGAGTTGATGAAGGGGTGATGTGACTATTGCACTGTGATAAGAAAACATGGACATGGCAGCTTTATGCCTAACATGGTGCTCACCCCAGCTGCATTTCCCTGCTTATACTGCTGAATGAGAATGCCCATGTTTTCCCAGACATATATGACTATGCTAATTTTGAAAATTAGTTCACCTCCTTCAGCTTCCCTGTTCTCCCAAGACTAAGACCACTGAATATCCTTCTGTTCTATTTGATAATATTTATTTTCATTTATATCCTTCATTTCTTCACAGTTGTACATTAACTTGAGAGTACATAATAACTGCTCACATCCATTTTCTCTGTAGTGACCAACAGGTATTACTTTTTAAGTATTATTCCTCATGTTTCTCAATGTCAGCAGCTTCTCCCTACACTGTAGCCTTCTTAGTCAAATCTGTGCTTATATTTCTTTCCTAAAGGATCACTCCTACAGTTTTCAGAGTGCTGATTCTTCCATTACAAGAAAACTAACATTTGCATTTCCGGAAGCCTGTATGTACAGGTAGCATGACTGGAATTTGCCAGGACTTTTATCTACTTCACACACAAGAAAATAAAACAACTGTTGGGACACCTGCATGATATTTCGATGTGGTAAAACTGGCCTCTTCTCCACTCGCTCCACAGTGGGACTGGACTTACTATTCCCAAGGCAGCACTCTTCTTTACGGGAGACCAAAATACCTCTGTTTATCACTCTGCTTTTCACCCGTCAAAGGCTGGTCATTCTCTGAATGACAGCTGAACTACTTCATTCAGCTCCAGGAAGGTCTTCAGTATTCTTTAGCAGCTAAACAGTCTCCTTTTATTGCAGTCCCATAAATAGGAGAGAGAAGGTAGCACTGGCTCTGGGTGATTTCCCTCTTTATGCAATCATTATAGAAAGAAAGGATTCATAGGACATTGTCTATATGTAGTGAAACTGAAGCAGTCTAACCTTTTCTAGAAGCATAGTCACTGCTTTCAATGTTGAAATAAGGAACAAGACAGCTGTGAAATAATAATTTTGGCATCTTAAATTCAGTTTTTATTCCCCTAAGAAATGCTTTCTTTCCAGTGAAGTTTGGTTATTCAAAATTTCAGTAGCTAACAGTGGTTCATGCCTCTTCTTTTAGTGGTAAGGGATGATGGCAGAGAACTTTGACACATTTGCTGCCACTTTTTCCTTCTAAGCTCAAGTGGTTGAGAGGGAGAGGAGGAAGGAGAAGATGTGTAGGGTGGGGGAGGAGAGCAAGGAAAAGAAAGGAATGTTTTCCACTGAACATCGGAAAGTGACTAAACTATTGCATTTGCTGAGACATCATTATTTTTAACTAGCTCTTGAAACTTCTAGCATGGTCATACAAATGAAGGTAACTGAACTGAGCATTTAGGGAAAGAAGAGATCTGCAGAGTGCAGCTGGTTATTAGCAGCATAGGAGTTTTAAATGCCTACAAGTAACACTGCAAGTCATACTCCCTCACCTGAGAACTACAAGACTGCTACCTCTTCCATAACTTTTCATATTAATGGCATATTAACCAGGAAAAACAAGGAGATTTACTGGCTGATGTTCCCTTCTCAGGATTGCCAGCACAAGTAGTCCATAAGATGGGCAAATTGAACACCTGTCCTGCTCCCCCTTGCATGTATCCAGTCAAGACACTCAGCCACTCAGGGAAAATGGTCCTGGCTTTTATGTGAGCCTTGTTGACAACATCATGTATCAGCCTCAGAGTCCTCACTGTGTTCCCTGGCATCAGCACTGCCTACAGCAAACTGACATTGGTATGTCTTTCCTTGATAAAACCCAGTCAGGCTTCTCCTAATGTAAGCAGCTAAAAGGAGAATTGCTGGTAATCTGTTTTTGATCTCTGGAAGTGCATTATGATATTTTATTTGGCATGGCAATAGAGCAGCGCAGGACATGTGCCCTGAGCTGCCTATGGCAGCCAGAGATGGTGGTCTTCATTTCAACAACATCTAAGCTCCTTCCACTGTATGAGGAGGGTGTTGTGAGGGTCTGTAAGTGCCCTCTGAAGCTCTGGATTTGATTTCTGCAGAACAAGGAGGTGAAAAGGAGTTGCTGCGCTGTGTTGGGAGCCTGCAATGTTGTAATGAGGAAGTGAAGTTCAGGGGCAAGTAGAGCCTTTCTTACCTTCCTAATCATTCCAGCATATTCTCAGCTTTGGAAAGGCAGGAAGGCAGTAGCTCAGTAAAACATTATGTGTACCTCATATAATAAGCTTCAGATGGGTATGTAGGCTTTACCTTATCTCAACAGTGAGTACATACTAAAACTGTATCACATGGAATTCAAGTGTTTCAGTGTACACAGAGTTGGTGTACTTTTCTGATTCAGTGTAAACAAGCCCTTAGGCAATGGATCTAGAGACAGGTGTGTAGCATCTTATTTCAATTAGCAATATCAGTGAAGGCAATAAGCTTACTCCTATGAAAAGTATCTCTGCATTTGAAAAGGCAGATCCTTATAGTTTAGATCTCTGTGACAGTAGCAAATTACCTGACTTTCTGGCACATCACTTACTTTTTCTAGACATATGTGTGGTTTACATTGCTTTTGTGTCTGTATATTTTTATTGACATTTATCTGTCTTAAAATGAAAGAGAAATCTATGCCATAAGAATTTTACACTGTAAGGGTGAATGCTTTCACTTCAATATTTGTGCACATACATATACATTTACATACATATATATATATATACACACACATACATAAATATATGTAGATGCCACATATTGATTTATATACATATACATCTCATAATATTTCAGATTTAGGCCTTTGTGGATCAATTATATGTGTGTGTGTTTGTATATATACACACAGAGAACTCTATTTGTTTTATGATCCTATTAACACATAAAGACATGGCTGAACTACAGACAAAATAGCTTATATAGTAAAAATAGATATGTGATGGAAAAGAACACAACCACACCCTGGAAATTTCCCATTTCTTCAGAGTATGCATAAGAAAATATCCGCATAGTTCTAAAATGCTGAACAGCCTGACAAGAACAGTGCCATTTACATTTGAGTGTCTTAAAAAGCAGTTTATGAATATTCACATATTAGAGGATTTCTCTCCCAAAGGTCTCTTGGTTGTGCAGGGGCTTAATCCAAGATGGTTTCTATCAAAGATAAAGAAAGAACTTCAAACCAAAACAATTGTTTCTCTCATTTAATATAATGTCGATACACCTAAATTGGTAGTTTTCAGATGAAGGTGCCTACTACTCATAAAGAACTGTGGAAATCAGTAGGGGAGAGCAACCAAAGCTTGAAAATATTTTAAAATGTGTCCTTCATACCAGTAATGGCAGCATGTTCATGAACTACTCATGGGAAAGTGTTTTAAAGAACTGTGCCACTAAACCTCACCTGAACTTCTCCACAGATTTCCACTGCTAAATTAAGAATTTATTGTCTTTCCTGTACTAGAAGATAAACATCACCTTTCTAGATAACATGGGTGGCAAAAAGTGACAATGCAAAATACTTTGTAGAGGAATCCACAAATCAACAAACTCTTCAGAAAATTAGCCACTATAAGAGGCACACTAGAAAAAAGTCTCTGAACTGCCTTGCAAGGAGCAGGCCTTGCATTCGAATTAACCTCCCAAATACCACCTACCAATCTAATGCAAAATAGAAGCCCTCATTGATAAAATGTTCCTGTCTATTGCATAATACTCAATGCCGGTATATATACAAAAAAATGTTAGATAATTAGCATTTACTAAAACACGTCCTTGAAGACTTCTTCTTTCCCATATCTCTTTTTAAACAATGGTTCCAGTATTAAACTCACAATCCAAAGCAGACTTGTACTGACAAACACTTGTAAGAATGAAACCTTGCTGGCACAGCCAAGCAATACTGACGTATTTAACATAATTGATACCAGTGCCCAAAAGAACCATTAATTTCCATGGGTTTTCTTCACACACTCTAAAATTGTGATATATTACACTAAGTATCACACATCCTTATGAGAATTACATGCATGAAACTAATCAACCATTATTCACTACAATGAACTGACACAGATAACAGATCATACACAAAACACAGCAAAGGGTAGGAGAATATTTATTTCATTTAAAAAATAGTCCATCTCTTGCAGGGAGCAAGGGCTAACAGGGGACCTACAAGTCAGGTTTAAAAAATAATCCTGGCAACTACATTCTTAATGGAGACAGTAGCAATATTATTTTTAAATCTGACAGTTTTCTTGCTGATTCGTCCTCCGTACATCCATGTTAGCAGCACCAGTGGTTTAACTGAAATAATTCTATTATACTAAAACAAATACATCCCACTTGTATTTAGTTTGGGTTTTCCTCCTTCTCAGTTCTCATTAATGATGTCAGTCAAGTCAAAAACTTTGTTTTCTCCATTTCTATCAGTTGATCTAATTAAAGGTATCACCTCTTCTACAGACCTTGTCTAATTTATATCCCACAGTGTCAAATTCATTTAAGGTCTCTGTCACCTGAACTGTGTGTCTGTTTAATCTGAATGTCTGCTGTTTAATCACAACACTTAGAAATATGTTTGTGGAAACCGGTTGAGTTGATGCTGTCATGATGCTCAGATGTAACCTCTGCTACATTAATAACGGCATGGTTAATCAGAAGCTACAAATTTTCACCTCAGTTTAACAAAGTAAAATATTTAAAATATTTTTTTCTAGAAATAGAAATAATTACGCCTCTAAAGTGCACTTCTCAAAGTACTTGGTAAAGCCAAGTTCTCTGTTTAGCATTTTTGCTTGTTTGCAGGAATAGAAATGAGTTAATAGACAACTTTTTCACTTTTGTGGCCTGAAAAGTCACTATTTTCTTATTGATGTAGAATAATACTGTAAAATATACATGTCATATAAAGATGCAAAAAAATACCCTTTGATGGAAGAAAACAGTAAATGAAACCTGTGAATTAAAAATACATTAAAATTTTATTGTTTGCATCCACCATGACTTGGAGCATAGGACAG
Source organism: Corvus kubaryi (assembly GCF_017639235.1). Taxonomy (NCBI): domain Eukaryota; kingdom Metazoa; phylum Chordata; class Aves; order Passeriformes; family Corvidae; genus Corvus; species Corvus kubaryi. The sequence goes on along the minus strand of NW_024581096.1, from coordinate 2,208,456 downwards.
ATATAAGTGAAAAAATACCTATTTTAGATTTTAAAAAGATACTTTGATACCATTCTTGTCAAAGGAAAATTAAAAATATCTATAATGTTTCAATAAGGTTTTCAGTTATACTAGTGATACAAGTGCAATTTTTGATATTTTGTGTGTTCAAAGGGGAAGGGATAAAATACTTGAAAAAGGAGAACATTTTAGCACTTAGAACTATGTCATTTACATCTATTGTGTGGGGAGAAAAAAGACAAAAAAAAGTAAAAAAGGAGAACTGAAGACTTCATAAAGGAAAGAAATGGGGAAGACAAAATCATTCTTTTTTAATTGAACTTAGAATTGAATTTCAGATGTAATGAAAGAAATCTGCAATTGCTCAAACACATTCTGAAAAAAGTAATTATTTTCCCCAAAATGAAATAATCTTTTATCATGAAACATATTTTGCAGATGGAGAACAATCAAAAGGATTTTTTTTAAACGCTCCTAAAAATGTTCCATGGTGGCTTTTCTAGAAATCAAAAACTCTTTTCTTAAGGTACAATCTGTGAGTTTAACCTGCCTAGAGACAGGGTAGTTCATCTCGACTGTTTCAATCTCCTTGCTTCAAAAGGATTTACCGTGTGATTCCAAACATGGTAGTCCATATGAAATTCAATTTGAAATATCATTGAACCAATACTGAAGCCAAGAATTCACACATTGTTAGCATTTATTTTTACATGACTGACATTATTCACAGAAAAGGACAAGTGAAAGGTAAAAAATTTATGTGTCCATACACACAACAGTGCTGCTAAAGACTACTAAGAGATTTGTATTGTCAGCATCAGCACCTTCTAAGAAAAATTAATTGTCAAAATAGAGGTAAGCCGTAAAATGTGAAATAAATGCAGTTCATCCTACAATTAGAGAAATCTGGTTTTATTTGATGGTTGTTTGATGATGGGTCCTATAGAGCTAGCATAACTGATTTTCTGTAGAAAAGTATTCCAGATCTGACTAGAAGTTGGTACAGCACTCTTTTAGGATTTCTATTTGGACACAAACATCCTCAACAGCATTAATTTTTACCCTTCTAGGATCCAAGAACTTAGCAAAGGCAGTCCAAAACTACCATCACTGCATAGGCAACATACTGAGCACGTGGCTTATTTTAGGTAACTTTAGAGTTGGCTCTTTCTGCCAACTTCATGTGTAACTCTTTGTCGTAACCTTGTAAGCAAAGGATTTGTGGTTATGATCCAGAGATGTCAGTGTCCTCACACAGTATGGCTTCATTTTCATTCTTTTCTCTTTGTTTTCACTAGCACAGGATTTATGTTGTGGCATCAGCTGTCAAAACATACCCTTAGGCTAAGAGGCTGCAGCATAGCTTAAGATCAGTGTTAAGGGGCCTGTCCAGGAGCACAGCAGTCCAAATCAGGCAAGAGTAAAAGTACCTTAACACCACCTTTTTGTCTTTTCTCCTCCATGCAAAATGCTCCTCCATGTCCCAAGTGTTCCTCAGAATTCACCAGCTCTCCCATGGTAACTAAGGAAGACAAATACAAACAAAAAGTCACAATAAAATGTTTAAAAATAACTCTAAAACATTCCTAACCATTTCTAGAACACAGCATATACAAAATAGGTTGTGGTGTTACCAAGGTTTTCTATTGGTACTTGCATAATATTACAAAACTTAGTCACACAAGGCATTTACATTCATCACTTTGATTTTACTATTTGAGAAACAAAGCACCCAAATAGAGAGAAAACTTATCTGTACGGTGTATTTAGCCAGTGTAAATTTGGGATTGTATTGAAGTTAGACTGAACAGAGGTTGTTTACTTAGCTTCTCTTTAAATACAGCAGATATGCATTGTGCATTTAGAAGTTACAGCAACACACTTCTAAGACTTAATTGCTACTGAATTATACCAGTTTTGTGTTAATTTCACCAAGATAAATGTGGTGTTGTCCACTTGTGAACCACATAAATTCAGAAAATGTTACAGTAAGACATTTTGGCAAATTTAAATTATGGAATATTTAAAATAAACTTCAATATGTACTTGTTAAAGAAAAGATTACTTATTGCCTCCCTGTCTTTCAGGCGGTCATTACTACCACTAATTATTATTTAATATTTATACTGCAATCATGCCCAGAAGTCCCACTTCAAATCAATTTGAAATCCACCATTCAAGTCAATACCTGAGCATTTAATAAGCAGAAGCGCTTACCCCAGAGGCCTTTCAATCTACTTCCTGGAAAAGTGGAAACATGCGATCATAATGAACAACAGTAGTAAGAATAGGGAAAAGGAGCAATTAAACCCTGCTACTCTGAAGAAACTATGTAGTAATTGTTCAGGCCACTTAACTCCGGAAAGACACAAGCATACTGGTGGCTGTTTCACCAAATGTTCTTTTGATTTAGCTGCATGTTGCCGCAGTATTTACTAGTGCTCCTGTTCAAACATAAAAATAGAAATTAAAATGAGGGGAGTTTGGGCTTGATGTCCAGCATGAGTGTATAAAGGATTTGTTTAAATGTTCAGTGGGATCAGATGCATAGTCTCACTTGAAAGACTCATTATGTAACTCTGTATTTTGTACTTTGTGCGCTTAATCTGTAATTATCTGGTAACTGGGATACCAACTCTGGGAATTAATGTTGCTGGGGACTCTGTTGGAGCTGTAATCTAAATACTGTCTTGATATTTATAGCACTTTTAGATCCCTGGGATAACTCCTGCTATTTTTTTAATTTGTATAGATAGTTGTATCTTGTCTGTGCAAAATGTAGTTGTGCTCCAGCTAGTTGTAGTTTCAGCAGACATTGGCTACGCTTTTATTTTTGATGGCTAAAACTGTAAGTGAAACAGCATCATACATTGCTACTAACATTAACAACTACAGGAGATTCACCATCTGAGCAACAGCTACTATAAGTTCTCACACCCATCTATTACTCTGCTGCATTAATAAATGCATTAGGCAATTTGCTGTAAACATTTCCAAAGAATATTTTCACATTAAAAAAGTTATGATAATTTACTTTAAAAAGTGCCCTGAAGAGTTCATGATGGAGGGCATCAGTTACAGAGAGCTATTCGCATTAATTATGGTAAGGACATTATTTGGACAGGAATGATCAATCACTTGCAAGAGATTAAAAAAAATTAGTAATTTTATTATACCACCAGTGTAGGGCACCAGAGTAGGGCACTGTAGTGAGACATTCTAAATCTGTTGCCAGCGGGGGTTAAGTTCTCTTGCTTGGCCTTAGTCCAAACCTGACTCATTTAAAGAAAATCACTTTTCTGAACAAGAAGAAATAGAAGTGATTTAATGTTTTGGGAAATATCTATATATACGCATTTAAATCTCTTTTCTATAAACTCTGATGACTACTTTATTTAGTTTAATTATTTAAATTTAGGCATAGATGCAATCCCCAAGGTAGGGTTGTATGTTCTGTGAAGATGGAGAAAAGTAAAGAAACAGTAAGTGAATATTATTATCCTAGTAGGAATGCATGGTTATTTTCTGTACCTAGATACAAACTAGATACATGAACATACAATTCCCACATATGGGCAAGAAGTTTAAAATAAATAACAGGATTGTTAAACACAGTGGACTTTTATAAAAATGGGATCATCTGTATGTTTTGTTGCTAAAGATTAAACCCTTCATGCAAAGCCCTACAAGAGACTGGATGAAGCAAACAATAATCCTGAACAGGAAATATCAATTGGAGTCACTTTCAAGGACTGGTAGGGGTATAAAGGACTTTTCACGTCTAGTCGTATGTTAAAATCAGGGGCAGGTCAATACTAACATGACATAGCATTTTCCTTTGTTGTTCAATATCATGGCATTTTTTAGCATTTTGCCAATTTCTCAGTAAACAGATTATCATAATAAAACACTATTCCATCTTGGTTGGTGGCAGTCCTAGTAGAGTAGCCAGGGATTAAATGAGCGTGAAAACAAAACTACCTCTGTCCTTAGATTTGGTCTCTGCTGAGCACAATTAAGGAGCATAAGGTGAGCAGCGTGTACAAATCCACCCTGCTGTCAGCTTCATGTGCTGTGTTGTGGCTGAGCAGAACTCCAGGCTCCAGGACTGTTAAAATGGCATATTGCATACACAATAGGTTATCAAATAGCCATTTCAAACAATCCAGGAAATTAAACAGAAACTCACTGTTTCTGTTTGGATCACAACTGTACTTCTGCAATCCAAACCCAACCGATAGCAAAGCCGTGTGACCTGTGCACTGCCTGCTTTTCAAACCTGTATTTGTACATGACTCTGTCAGTCAACACACATTTTCAGTACCTTTGTATTGTATTGACAGTGTTGAAATAGTTGGAAGAGAAACTACAGCAGTGTTCCAGGGTTTGCGTGAAACAGTGTGACAATATGTGCAGCATTATTTTAATTGTTGTTGTTTGCATCCAAGTTTAATGTAGCATACCCAAACACCAAAGCGTGGGTGGAGGCTGTCAGTTTTTCCCTTGGGGGTGTTCCTTCCCTCAGACCCTGGTAACTCCGAGTCAGGTAGCACAAGGTGCGATGGAGCAGGGATGGGATGGCCACGAAGGCGCAACGGCCAGCGCCTGATGGCGTGAGCCGGCGCCTCAGCGCTTTTCTACAGAGGGTGTGCAACCATTAAATTAGGAAGCTCAGTTGCTAACGAGGAAACTTCTGTCATTCAGGACTGAATTTGCCTGTGCGAGTGACGCTCCCCTCCAGACGACAAACTAGGACAGGCCCAAACCGGGGCAGCGGCGGGAGGAGCCATTCCGCGGCGGCGAGACACAGCCCCCGCCCGGCGCCGCTCCCGCCTCTCCCGGGCCCGCGCCGGCCCCAACCCCCGCCAGCGCCCCCCGCCAGCGCCCCCCGCCCCGCCGCACTCCGTTCTCGCACAGCCCGCCCCCGCCGGGCCCCATTGGCCGCACCGTCCGTCCCTCACGGCCTTCCCCCTGCTCGGCCCCCCGCCCGCCGCTGTCCGCCCGTCCCTCCTCCCGCCCGCCGCGCCCGGCTGATTCCGCTCCCGCCTGATCCCGCTCCCGCCTGCTCGCTCTTGCCTCCGCCTCCGCCAAGTCCCGGCCAGGGCCCTACTCCCGCTCCGCCCCCCGTGCCGCTGCAGTGCCTCCCCGGGCTGGCCAGCGGTGCGCAGCGCCGGCAGCAGCAGGGGCGCGGTGGCCTCGCCCGCGGCCACCTCCCCTTCCCCCGTCGCGTGTCTGCCCGGGGTGTTCGTTCCCCCTCCCCACAGCTCTGCCGCCTCCCGGGGCCCCCGCTGCCGAGGTCGGGGAGGGGGGCGGGAGGCTGAAGCAGCGAGAGAAGGGGGAAGTGTGCAAGAGGAGGCGGGGAGCGAGGGCGGCGGCGGGCAGGTGAGGCA